>NC_089753.1:7367455-7379955 GCF_040412425.1 Macrobrachium rosenbergii | reverse complement strand
TTGAACCGAACTTTTACATGACAAAGAATAAAAAAGTGTATTGCTAATGCAGCGGGAATAAGCTCAAATTCCCAAGTTTTTCTAATTTTACTCACAACTTTTGCCATTTCATTTCTTCTTGATAAACCGTCACTTAATTCCTGCCAGCTTTTAACTGATAATGATTAAGCTGTAGCTTTATAGTTCCTACATGCCAGTGTTTTCTTTATATTTTGACTTTTTAGCATAAAATAATTATGGATGCAGGAGGAAAATGGATGAAACAAGCAGTTTATGTAGAAAAGTCCTATTGAGATTCATGCCAAATTTAAGCAATTTCCGAGGTGTATATACTGCATCTACTGGTCACACTCACCAGATCCATGTAAATACAATTGCCAAAATGCAACGGACTCTTGCCTCCTGGAATCCCTAATATTTCTGGATACGCTTTCCACCGAAGTCCTAGAATCCAGATTCGCGAATAGGGAGGAAAATCTCCCACGCCAGTTGTCAAAGCAGGAAGAGATCATTCCCACGTTATCCTTATAATCCAGGTCCGATTGTCAGCGAAGAGTTTTTTTTTTTTTAATTGAATTCCCAAAATCGGATCCGAGGATTTCAGTGGATAGCGTATCCAATAATATTACGAAATTGAGAAGTTCAAAGTTCATTACATATTGGTTTTTGAATTAACGTTACGGAAATAAGTAGCCGTACTCCATAATCCCAGCAGAGAAAAAGTAATGTGGAATTAGGTACAACATTTTCCTGAGTGCAAGAATGATTGTCGGCGGTAATGAATGCCACGGTTGCTACCACTACGTATTAAATAAGAATGATCAGGGCACCATAATATTATATTATATAAATACGATGCAATTGCAGATTTATCACATATTTCCTTTATTTTTTAGAGGACATGTGCACTAGCTAATAATACAATCCACAAGAATTAACGGCGGTTATTTCCCTCTCACATTATTATTATTATTATTATTATTATTATTATTATTATTATTATTATTATTATTATTACTAATTAAGAATACAAGGACGTTATCCCTTATGCTGAATCCTTCCCTTTATCCGGGCTTGATACCTACATGAGTTTATTAAATAGAAAATTGGAAGTGTTTACTTTTCAATTGTAATTACTTTTGAAGTAAATAATAACAAATGTATTTTCACCTCTTTTTTTGTTAAACAAATGAAACCGACCACCAATATGCACGTAGAGCTTTTGGGAAGAAATTCCCTGGGGACATCTTCACCAGGTGAATTAATCACAGTAACAACATGCTGACCAAATCTGTTCTCGAAAACTTGAGAGTGCCTGAAACCAGTATATTCGTTTAAATGCCACGAAAAGTGATCAGGTCATTTCAGCAAACCTCAGAAAAGTCTTTCCAGTGAATATGTGGAGTTGTTTTTAGGCCTTATTATGGAATTGGCAAAAGCTAACAGTGGAAGCGGATGAATTCTGTAGTTTTATGAAGTGCAGAAGAAAATTCTTAAAAATCTACGGAAAAGAATTAAATCACATGAATACTTGTTTTACAACGTAAATGCACCTGAATCAATTTTAGACCTGCTTTTACACAAGAATACTTCCGACAACTCCTATTCTCCCAAACATAAAGAAAAAAAGAAAAATAATGAAATAAAGGATGTCTGCTGGCGAGATCCCGAGGAAAGCAACTTACGACCGAGATACTCAATTTTCACGAGTTTCCGCAACACAACTGGACCTCTCGTTAGAAAAAGAAAGAAAAAAAAAAATACTGCCATTTTCAGACATTGGCCCCGAGAGCTGTCGAAAGTTCAGAATAAATGCAATACAAATCTGGTAATAGTTCTGAATTATAAAATCAACATTACAAAGTTTTTAAATTAGTTCCTGTCTGGAGAATTTGACAGATGGCTTCAAAATCACACCAAGATCAATAATAGTAAAAGGACATTTGATTAAAATCAGTTACATTGTTCGTTCATTGCATTTTGATTTTTTTTTAATACGAAATCACTTGACGTCTTTTTCTTAGAAGCTCACATTCCGTCTTTTACACAGTTTGCGTGACTGCTGTATTCATCAATAAAAGTAAAAGCATAAGAGGTGCTAAATAATTTTAATATGTATCAGTCCAGCATTTAAAGCTGAGTTCTGTCTGCCACCCATATTTGAATGAATAAAATCGCACCCTTTACTGTAAGGCAATTTGCTCAAAGAACCCCTTTTCAATAAATGCATTGCTACGTATCTTGATTTACGTAGTAACATCATATGAGTGAAAATTAAATAACTCATTTCCGCACAAATAATTCTTTTACGTCAAATACATAGTATATGTCTGCCAAACTATGACAAAAGAATGTAAAAGGACGGTTACGTACCATCCTCACGAAAAGCTATAAAAGAAATTTCCCCCACTGAAGGAGCAAGGATGGTCCAACTTCTTGGGCAAGATGCTGTGTCATCTTTGATAAAATACAGATAGGAAGGTGCATCAAGCTGTGTAATAAATGGCTACGAGAGACTGATAAACAACACAGCCATGGATAAAACACTGTGATGTACATTACAATACATATGTAAATAGCACTGCTAGACAACAAAACAAAGGATGAAGCAACAAAGGAATCTCAGACAGTGATCACCAACAAAGCAAGGGATGAATGAGAGAGATGAACATCAATACAATGAATAAATAACAACTCACTAAATACACAAAAAATAAAAGCTCAACATTAACCAGTACCGAACAGCAAAGCGATAAATAAATATGAGACGCCGACGAACAACAATGAGTATAAAAGGCCTAGGTCTGGACAACAACATGATCAATAAAAGACTGGCTGAAAAACAACGCTGTTGATATTTCGAGACATTTATTGGGCTGAAAAACAGTGATAGTTGTACAATAAGGATGTTTTTCAAGATATCACCCACATGACCAGTGTGTGTGTGTCTGAGAGAGAGAGAGAGAGAGAGAGAGAGAGAGAGAGAGAGAGAGAGAGAGAGAGAGATGAACTCTTCCTTAAAGAAGACAATAGCCTGATAAGGAAAGAAATGCCTTACCCCAAATCCCCACTGACCCAGTGCTTGTGTGCTTGGGAAAAGCATAATCCTCTTAAAATACGACGAAAGGATTCTCCTACTCACACTCTCTCTCTCGCTCTTTGATGACGTCTAAAAATTAACTACTTTATTTGTCATGGGTCTTGAAATCCTCTTACACAGCGACTAAAGGATTCTTCTACTCTCTCCACTCTCTCCCTCTTTCTCTCTCTCTCTCTCTCTCTCTGTGTCACTTTGCCAACAGAGCAACAACTTTCTTTCGTTATGGGATTTCAGTTAGGAACAAAAAATAATAAAAATGCTTTGCACGTTTAGTTCTGCTGACAGCCGAGTTTGAGAGGTACATGCAGACCCACTTGAGTAAGAGACCGCAAGAAAAGTAAACACAAAAAAAAACAGAGGGTCATACCCATATGATATCTGTGACAAATGTTGTTGTGCTGTAGCTACAGCAAGCATAATAAAACGATTACTCTTGACACCTACTGATCAGTGCAGTAATGGAGCCGTGTCTCGTCAAAACAATTAAGTGGAATTGATCAAAAAGCCAAGAACCAGAAAAGTGTCCCGCCATCTCAAGGTACCTAATCTTAAATCAGTCGGGGGTTTACTCTCCCTTTTTCTTTGAAGTCATGGTTTTAAATGCCCTCCTTAAATTCTGGTGACGCCAGCTTACGTTAGTGCATCAATCCTCAAATTCTCCTTCACGGCTTTTATATCCCCATTACAAGAAACTAAAGAAAACACAAAAGGAAACCCTATACCAACCAAATTAAGGTTAGATCCCAGTCATGGCAAATATAAACAGAAATGTAACAGTGGCAATAACAGTAAAATAGTATTCGGTGGATTATTAACAGCAGACATATCTTTTAATGGGGGGCCGGTGGCGAATGAGGAAGAGGAAGAGAGGGATGGAGATTATTAGCCACGAGAAAGAAGAAGAAAAAAAAAAAAGATAACAGGGGAACAAAAACCATAAATAAAAACTAGGATAAACAAAACAATAAACTGCAAAAGTTGAATGAAAAGGCAAAAAAGACAATAAAAAAGGTACAAGTGCAGGAAGCGTGAGGAAATGCGTTGAGTAAAGAGGAAAAGGGAGGGGGAAAACGGAGTGGAAGAGGAAACGAGAGGAAAAAAAAGAGGGAGGAGCCAAGAGGGCCCACACCCGCTCTCCCCTCACCCGACCCTTTGTCTAGCCACACAGTCTGAGACTCTCTCTCTCTCTCTCTCTCTCTCTCTCTCTCTCTCTCTCTCTCTCTCTCTCTCTCTCTCAGCTCGGAAGATAAATCGATTATGTAGTGTTTAAACACAAGACGGACGACACAAGCATGGGATTTTCTGTGGATTCCAAAAACTCCCAGGATCTTTCCACCAGTATTTTCTAAAAGCCTATTGGAGTTCAGTGGGGTATGGTAAGGTATTTTATCCTATTTCTCTTGGTTAAATTGCAAGGAAGCTTGTGACGTAAGAGGGGAGAGGGGCGTCTCTTTTTCAAAGACGTCGTGCGGGAACAAAACATTATTTTCATTTTCTGAAGCTTTATAGGTCGAGAGAAATTGTACAGCTTCACCTCTTTTGTATTATAGTAACCATCTTCATCAATATTTTACTTCACCTCTTGGCCATACAACAATACAGAATACACGATCATCAGATAGTAGGGAATGCATTAGCAAGATGTGGCATAGACGCCAACATTTAATCAATAGCTGCTGTGGATTAAGCTAACGTTGAAGTAAACAAATCACTATGATGCACGGACAATAATAAAGTTACAACGCTGACAACAGTCATCGAATGAGATGTAAAGCATAACCAGTAAACATAAAAAACAAAATTCACGGCTGCATGTTCGACCCACTGAAGAGAGCCAAAAAAGACGGGGGCGTCCGTACTGGCAAAAGGTAAAAATCAACTGTGCAAACCAAAAGAGAGGCACAGGCAACAATAAAGCTGTGAAAAGACGATCTCCTACGATGAGGAAAGATGAATATAGATGTTATATGTGAGCCACATCGTCTGGAAGGTGGGTAATGGGAGGAGAGGCGGGGAGGCCCCTACTTAGCTAAATCTACTTACTGGAAGAAGAAAGTGAGATGGAAATGATGAAGGCAATGGAGGTTTTTTTTTTATCTTTCTGTCCTTCACTGTCTCTCTCTCTCTCTCTCTTTGTTTTGTAAAAGGATGGACGGCTGATGATAAATGCATATTATGCATTCGCACACACACATACACACACACACACACACACACACATATATATATATATATATATATTGTCAGTATGTGTTAAATTTAACGTAAATTAATTTGTTTTGAATAAGTCACTTTGGCAGTAATTATTTTTTTGGAACGTAATGACCCTGTTTCCTCCTCCCCAACATTTCTGACTTGTTGTATAGTTTTAATTACAATGAGCTTGTTTTATTTTCACGTGTGGTGTTGGCTTCTCATCCGGAGCTGTATTCGGCGCTGTCTCGCCAGGTCTGGGTCAGTCGTATCTGGACCATTAACATTGTGAGGGCTTGACTTATTTTGGATTATTACTGGATTACGAGATCTGCCTTTCTTCAGTTGCTGCTGCTGTCCTCCTTTGGGAGATTGTTTATTCTACAGCCTGTGCCCTTGGTTCAGTTATTTTGCCAAGGGGACCTCTCTGCCAACTGGTAAGGTGTGATTACCTGTCGGACGGCCGTGTCCATTGATTGTCTTGTGACGTTAAAGTGATTTACTCTTCAGTCTGCGCCCTTGGCCCAGTTATTTTGCCAAGGGGACCTCTCTTACGTTTGGTAAGGCCTTAGGAATTTATATTATTCCCCTCGACCAATGATTTGAAGGCTGTGTTAGCCACTACCTGCCGTTTAGAGCTCACTTAAGGGAAGCAATTTATTTTTGATAAATATTTAGTGTGTAATAAGTTAGGTTATTCTGACTTTTTGACATTCTATTACTTTCAGGGCCCTCTCTTTAAAGTGTAATTGCATAGTCTGTCTTAATTTGGTGTAAGTGTGTTTGTTATTCGATGTTTTCAGTGTGTGGTTGATTTTTGTGTTTATTTAATGTATTTTGTAAGAGGCTCAGTGGTCATTTCTTTCTAAAAGTTTGTATTAAATATTAAGGTTTTATTTTCAGTTTTTCTTTATCCTCCTTGATTCCATCTCTGTACACTCTGTTGCGGCCATTCCACCTATTGTGGACTTGGTCGTTAGTGACTTTAATTGTATTTTAAAAGACTTGTGTATGTTTGATGGGCTTGGGCCCATAATATATATATATATATATATATATATATATATATATATATATATATATATATATATATATATATATATAGCCATATAGCCATTTCCCTTAGAGGGTGGCTTTGAATAAAATAGGACAATTATCGCAGGCAGATTCACGATTCAACTGCTGAATTGGGAGATGAGACTCTTGTGCTTAAAATCTTTACATTTTCTATTTTTTCATTTAAAAACAAGGTATAAGAATATAATATCAAGCCCGCCATTTGGTAACCTTCACTTCATGCAGGGAACGAGATTACTTTTGTTCCAAACATTAGAAAAAACTGATAATGTAGGTGCTACTGGCATTTTGAGAAGAGGCTAATCTCTTATTAATGTAACTTTCTCATACAGTGGCCACAACCATTTACTGTATGTATGTATGTATGTACGTATATTTATATATATATATATATATATATATATATATATATATATATATATATATATATATATATATATATATGACTGTGAAATATTTTCTGTTAAAACAGAATTCCATCAAATATAAGGAGCCCATAAAAACGCCATGCCATTATTTAGAAAGTAAAGGCTATATTTCAGAGACCAAACAGTCTCTCTCCTCAGGCAAATAGTGAATGAGAAAAAGTTACAGAAAGGCGGTATTTATACCAGAAGGTCGATAGGTCAGCCGTTACGTCACTCCAGTTGACAATTTCTCTTTAATCTTCTTAATCGCTGGTTGGAGGAAGACTCTGTCTATAATATCTGAATCCCAGGCGCCTCTTGAAAGATTCATGGTATTTCTTTGTTTAATCAAGGCTGATTCCACCATCTGGCTTTTGAACCGACAATTGCTGCTAAAAATTATACGAGGCATATTCCAGTTTATTCTGTGATTATGGTTATTTATGTGGTTAAAAATAGCTGAGGTCAGTTGTCCGTACCTAACTGAACGTTTATGCTGTATTTATCTCTGGGGGAGTGATTTGCCTATAAAGCCGCTATAAGATTGGTCACAATCGAGGCAAGGGATTTCGTAAACTCCTGTGCCTTTGGGGACTGGCTTTTGTTGGACGTTAATCAGGGATTTGGCTAAGGTATTTGGATAGGTAAAAGCAAAAGGGTTAGAGTTTCCAAGTGTCTGTGTCAACGTCTTAATCCTGTCCAGGTGTGGGATTTTTATTTTATTGTTGGGCATCTCTCTGGTCTTTTTGGGGGGACGGTAGAAAATAGTGTTTGCTTTGTGGATCGATTTCTCAATTATATGGTCAGGGTGCTTTAAAGATGACAGCTGCTTAAGGATTAGTTCAATTTCCTTTTCCAGAAAATCCGGGGAGCAAATCTGTATGGTTCATAAGAATAAATTGCTGGCTACGTCAGTCTTGATAGAGATGCCATGATAACTATAAAAATGGATGTATGACAGAGAGAAAGTTGCTTTTCTGTATATGGGAAATTTGTATTCTATCGTGTCTCTAATTATCAAAACGTCAAGAAAGGGAATTATGTTGTTTGTTTCCCATTCAGCTTTAAATTTGATGCTAGGCACTAATGCATTTAATTTTGAAAGAAATTCATTGAAATTGTCCCACTTATTATCCCAAAATCTTAAGATATCTTCTACCTATCTCATCCATAGCATGCCTTTAGGTTTTATTGCATTTATTATTACAGTTGCAAAATATTCCTGCTGTACCCGAATTTTTGTTTATAGAATGACTCCCCGAATGAAAAGATGTTATTTGATACACATAATTCAACTAACTATTATTTTATCTAGGGCTAGTTGGAAATGATCTGAATAGGGGCTAATTTTTTCCTCAAAAACTGTAGAACGTCCTGTACTGGTTCTTTTGTGAATAGGGAATCTGCATCTAAACTTGAAAGTTTTATGTTGTGAAGAGGTATATGTGCTTCTCTGAATTTGTGATAGAAATCTTCAAAATGTTTAATGTGACAAAGAGAGCAAAATCGTGATCATGGACAAAGACCTTTACCTCGACAAAATCAACAAACTCCTTAGTGACACTAACACTTATGACAAATTAACGAAAAATACCCTCCAAAACGTCCCGTACAGAATTTTTCAGAAAAGTAAGATTAACTGGCAAAGACAAAAAGAGCACTGAACTACTGGAAAAATTTAAAGTTATTAACCCAAAACAACCTTACTTTTATGGCCTTCTCAAAACTCATAAAGATAATCATCCATTCAGTTCTATACTCATGTGCCGGAGCTTTGAATTGTAAAATTTCTATGCGGTTAGCCGGCCTCCTTTTCCCTTTCTTAGGCACATTTCCTCCCAGTCACATTAAACACTCTAAAGATTCCTGTCACAATTTCAAAGGAGCACATATACCTCTTCACAACAAAAAAAATTTTAAGTTTAGATGTAGATTCCCTATTCACAAAAGTACCACTACAGGAAGTTCTAGGGGATATGGCTCGGTGGTAAAACAAAAAACACAGAGCTTGCATTGCCTGCCACCCACCAGTTAACCCACCTATGAAAGGGTATGTGTGCCAGCTGGGGTCAAGGAAAACTAGCAACCTTATTCCAAAGGGCTTGTTGAGAACCAGAATGCTTTACACTTCTGACAACACCATCTCTAAAGTGTGACCAAGCGATAGAGGAAAATGGAACAAGCAAAAAAAGAGATATATACTATATATATATATATATATATATATATATATATATATATATATATATATATATATATATATATATATATATATATATATATATATATATATATATATATATATATATATATATATACATACATACATACATACATATATATATATATATATATATATATATATATATATATATATATATATATATATATATATATATATATATATATATATATATATATATATGGGGGAGAGAGACAGACAGAGAGCAACATCACCTGAAAAACAGATACTAGCAATATCTTCCTGCTTGGGTATTGAGCTGCTCACCTAAGGAACACCAGGTCGACATTTAATCTTCTCAACCACAAAGACCAGGAGACAGATATGCAACTGCATATCCTTGCAATAATAGCGGAGTGCCGTGGTACGCTCTGAATCTAAGCGTTTGCTATTGCAAATCTGGTTCTTCCTTTATTACGTCCTTGTGACTTAGTGGGTAAAACACGGGTTTGATATTTTACATTATATATATAAATATAAATAATAATATATATATGTATATATATATACTGTATGTATATATATATGTATGTATATATATATATATATATATATATATATATATATATATATATATATATATATATATATACATTATTTGTAAGCATGTGTGTGTGTGAACAGTAAAGGTAACATATACTGATGTTGGGAGATACTAAACGTATAACCAAGGGGCAACAAAAGAAAAATAATCAGAAAGAGTAGAGTAATAAAAGAAACATACAACAAACTAAGGAAAAATGGAATAACAAAATAATGAGAAAAATTAGGAAATTACCGAGTAAGACGAAAAAAAAGCCCGACGACAAAGCGACAGGGAGAGCGCCATGCACTGCAGAGCACGCAGATACAAATGTGGGCGATGCCGTAAACACGGCATTCCGGGTCATCATTAGAGGAATACCCCAGCTGATATTAGTTCGGACTAGCGCTAATGATGCCACATGGAAGCCTGATTAAGGTGGCACTATTAACAGGGATCGTTCTCAAGCTCTTGTCTCCCTAAGTGGCGTCTGGCATGAGGCCTGACTTTCGTTTTCTGAATATTAATATTTGCGGATGGCAGAAATGGAGAAATAAGAGGTAGAAATGACAAAAATGCATGGCGAAATGCGGAATGAATGACAAATGATGACAATTATTGATGGACATTAAGTAACTTATGCAGAACCATAAAAACAGAATTAATAATTGAATAACTACATAAATGACACAAGGATTTAAAGAATCATATCTAAAACACAAACAAGTAAAAAATGCGCCGAAGTTTCTTCGGCTCAATCGAGTTTTCTGTACAGCCGCGACAGCGTATAATCAAGGCCACCGAAAATAGATCTATTTTTGGTGGTCTCGGTATAATGCTGTAAGAGCAGCGGCTTATGGAACTTTAACCACGGCAGAGGCACGATTATGGCTAACTTTAACCTTAAATAAAGAAAAAAAACTACTGAGGAGGTTAGAGGGCTGCAATTTGGTATGTTTGATGATTGGAGGGTGGATGACCAACATACCAATTTGCAGCCTTCTAGCCTCAGTAGTTTTTAAGATATGAGGGACACAGAATAAAGTGCAGACGGACAGACAAAGCCGGCACAATAGTATTCTTTTGCAGAAAAATAAAAAGGAAAACAAGGAATGATGATAAAATAGGAAAAAAGGCAATCAAATGGCGAACTTAATAGGAAAAACAAAAGAATTTCGCTCCAAATCATCAGAGCTTGGGTGAGACAGGAAAGAACCCGTTGCCAGCTGACAGAGGGTCCTTTGGTTTGAAATCAAGGAGGGAAGGAAGGAAGGAAGAAGAGAGATAATGAAGAACATTAATACAGAAAAGGAGGAAGAGGCACAGCTTCTCTTCTGAAAAACACTTCTGTTCTTCGTTTTTCCAATTCACGTGGATTTACTTTTAGCAATGAAGATGGACCAATTACGATTAATTCGTTACTCTTATATTTATGTCAGACTAACTACCAACAATATTTATATAACGTTATACACTATTAATATTCAACTGCTAATGATATTTATACAATATAACTTCTAGCAAATAATTATTTACCAAAAAAATTTATATTATTAACTAAAATGAATTTGGCAACACCACTGCTTCTGACATTAAATAAATTTTACCACAAATTCATCAGTTGGCGAAAAAATATATAAATTATTATTCAGGACAAAACAGACTAACTAACCTACGAACATTCCACTAAATTCTATGGAAAAAAAAACACACAAGCTTGCAGACTTTGCATGGGGTCCTAAATAAACTCATAAGTACTCCAAAAATAATCTTTTATGGCTCAAAAAAAAAAAACTGTTTAATACATCCAGTCCACTAGCATAAATATTCTGTTATGAATTTTTGCATTTATACCAAGTCGTTTCACCTAAAAAGAGGTGGCCTTGGATTTAAAAACAAGGCTGTAGTCCCTCCCTTATTCATCCTTTCGTTTTGAAACAGGGTGAACCCTCTGTGAATAAATCTTCTACTACAGGGTGCCCCCACAAAAGACTAGGAAATTGTTGGAAACAGAAAACAGTTGTTGTTAATAGAAACATTGTTAAAAACAGCACAAAAACAGAAATGTTAGATGTGGTGTTCAAAATGCTTTCCATGGGCTGCTGCACAACGACGTAGATGGTCCAGCCCCATCAACAAAGTTGTTAAGGATTGCGTGTTTGTGACCTCTCTCCTCTGTCATTGAAGTTGATGTCACAGTAAACTCCTCATGGTAAAATCCATTACGTTGAGATCTGGACTTTTTGAGGGCCATTCGTTAGGTTCAATGAAGTCTGGAGTATTGGCTCTGAGTCAGGCAACAGTGTGTAAAATACATAATGTAAATCTAAAATTTCTTGGTTTCTTCTGGGGTACCCTGTACATTAGCCACGTCTTATCACTACACATTGTTCATTAACAGCATATCGAACACCCAACAAACACCAAACATACTCTGATCCATTCACCTTTATATCGCAAAATCAATACAACTGCAAATGCCAATACAAAAAACTGAGAGCTGTATACAATGATACGATGACAGACGAAATATTTTATTTCAAACATGGCCAATACATATAGACACTTACTGATATGTAATGAAAGTGAATCTCGCAAGTCAGGATTTTTGTGCATTTTAACATAAAGAAATGGTTTTATGCACAGATAAGTGAAATATAAATATAAAACATACAATCTTACACACACACATACACGCACTTACACACAAAATGTGTGCGAGCGTGTCTGTTTCTGTGTGTGTGTATGTAAGAACCTCAGTTCTCCAAGATTTCTTAATGATAAAACACTGACAGAAAAGAGCCGCACTTACAGATTCTCATTAGAGCACGGGCAGAGACCAAAGGGAAAGGACGAAAAGTAAAAGGCAGAAAGCAATACACCTTGGGCTAAAGACGCGTAGCAAAGACCCTTCCTTGCCGTTTACAGTGTGGCATGCAAGCACACTGTAAGCGGTAC
>NC_089753.1:7332455-7362455 GCF_040412425.1 Macrobrachium rosenbergii | reverse complement strand
ATATTTTCGGCTTCAGTTACAATGCATATCAAAAAAAGCGAAGAATTCGAGAAGTTAAGAGGGCATTGTGGCTATTTATATATATATATATATATATATATATATATATATATATATATGATATATATATATATATATTATATATATATATATATATATATATATATATATATATATATATATATATATATATATATATATATATATATATATGAATCAGTCATACTCTCATTTCCATCGCTACAATCTTAATATATCATGGACGGCAAGTTGCGTTGGCTTCGTTCGATATCAAATTCAAATAATTTATTACTACTGACACTGAAAATGCGCTCAACCTAAAGGAGAAATATCATGCATAAAAGGAACTTTTTATTAATAATGACTTTTTCTTTGGCCTTAAAAGACCAGTAATAATAATAATAATAATAATAATAATAATAATAATAATAATAATAATAATAATTATTATTATTATTATTATTATTATTATTATTATTATTATTATTATTATTATTTTTCCTGCGCTAAGCACATCTTCAATACATACCTGTAGGGTGGGACCGACAAGTTCCGAACCTTAGAACGTTACGTACCTTCTCGAGACTTGGATCATTGTACCTTAATTCAGTATATTTATACATAAGCCATTTAAAGACAGGCCCCGGGGTGGACGACAGCAAACTTCATTGTGGAATTCATTATCCGTAAACTTTTCTGAACGCAGAAAAAAATCACTTCATGAACACACAATGAGTTTCGTCATGTATATATCAATAAGCATAAAAATAATTATCATTATTCACTTTGAGCAAATATTCCTAAAAAAAAAAAAAAACTCATCCAAAAGCCTTTATTACACTAAACAACATAATATAATGCTACCAAGTAAAAAGTGTAAATAAAGTTAGGACAAATGCCAGAATAAAATACAACCAAAACCAATAATGCTGTTTTATTTAAACGTCATTCCCAAACAAATCAATAAAGACTGTACCTGAATCAAAAAGATACTCTTTAAAACAACCACACCCCCAAAAAAAAAAAATAAATAAATACAGCAAAACTCGGCAGACAACAGAAGCTATTTAAAAAGCGTCTAAGTCTGTTAAAACTCGGCGTAACTACCAACTAAAAACCAAAAGCTCGGCAAGACACCAAAGCAATTAAATAATATATATCTGTACAAGGAAAATTTACTAAAAGTTCAACACTCACCAAAAACACTTAGAAAAAAAGATATATGTATATATATATATATATATATATATATATATATATATATATATATATATATATATATATATATATATATATGTGTGTGTGTGTATATATATGTATATATATATATGTAATCAAAACCTATAGAAATCAGCAAATATACTAAAAAACTTAACAAATATACTACAAAAGATAAGAGCCGAAAAAAACTGCACGTCTACGAAAAAAGATTCCATAAAACTCATCCAGACACGTTCATAAAACCTTCACGTCTGGAAATGAAAGCAAGAGATTATGATGACAACGAATGCTTTTCTCATCATAACCACCCACGCAAGAAATGGAGGAGGAGGAGGAGGTGGGGAGGAGGAGGAGGAGGAGGAGGAGGTAATGACATTACAGAATTGAGTCGGGATAAAAGGATTAGGAATTAGCGTTGCTATGAGGGGAGGGAATTGAAGTTCGTGGTAGCATCAACTATACGAGTATTTTTACACGAACCTTCTAATTCTCAGCAAGTAGTACGGGATAAGATTCCAAGTCCATGCCTTTCTTCATCCTGGTTGCAGCCCACCACAACTGACTAATTAGCAAGGTAATACTTCACTCAACAGAGTTACCAAAAAAAAAAAAAAAACCCTTTTTTGAGAAAGAGCCCTAAATCACTTCCTACCCTGACTCAGACTTGGGACCCTACTTGGACCTAGTTGGACTGGCAAGGCTGGAAACTCGACCGCCGGGACAGCTCGCCCGACCGCCCGCCCACCCACCTACGCACACACACACACACACACACACACACATATATATATACTTATATATATATATATATATATATATATATATATATATATATATATATATATATATATGTGTGTGTGTGTGTGTGTGTGTGTGTGTGTGTGTGTGTGTGTGTGTGCAAGGAGTCAGAGTCAATTCATATTGAAAATCACCACAAACGGAAAAGACAGACATAAATGCATAAACTGTCTTTATTTCAACGTTTCGTAATTATCCATATAATGACATCATCAAGGTTGTTAAAAATAAAACAAAAGTCCTTGTAAAATTGTAAAACCGAGATAAAAAAAATTAAAAACTTAAGAACTTAAAATAACCTTTACAAAATTTAAAACAATAAAAATAATTTTAATTTATAAAATTTTTAATTTTGGTGTTACAGTTTTATAAGAAATTTTACATTTTATTTTTAACAGACAGCCCTGATGATGTAATTATATGGGTAAGTACGAAACGTAAGAATAAGACAGTTTGAACATCTGTGCGTATCCTCTTCCTTTTGTGATATATTATATATATATATATATATATATATATATATATATATATATATATATATATATATATATATATATATATATATATATATATATATAATATATATATATATTTTAATATATATATATATATATATATATATTATATACCCGAAATAATATTTTTAAAAGGGTGACCCTAAGGGGTGAGAAAAATCAACACTATGATGACTGCCATATTTATACTTCAACTGCTGGCCCTCCGTCTTCATCACCTTCTTATTATCTATCCACCACTTCCTCCATCTTCCTCTCCTTCTTCCTCCTAACACACTCTAATAACACTCTTTTGACCAACCTTTCATCTTCCAATCTTTCCACATGGCCAGACCATCTCAATATACTTTGATAAATTATTTCAATTATAGCAGACTTTTTACCGCTTCCAAATTTTTCCGCATTTCTCAGACTTCCAATTTCTCTCATCCCACCTCTTTCACGCACGCAGTTTATTTAAACAGCTTCAACCTCTTTTTTTTATCCAATTCAACATCCATGTTTCACTTCCATGAAGAAGAACTGGCGTAACACCCGAGAGTCTACCCAGCTTTAAATGGATACCAGTGCCAGCTGGGTTAAAATAAAAAAAAAAAATAAGGGAGGGAGGGGGCTAGTAGCCTCACCCCTGAAGACTTATTGGAAATGGAAGAGGTACACAGTTGCAACTATTCTGGTTTCAAGCAAATGTTCTGGAAGAAAGACGTCTCTTTCCTTACCATATCTGCGACAATCCATAGACGACATAATTCCAGATACATAATTCACTACTAAGGTCAGCAAAGGAGTCAAATTGTCTAAAGAAACTGTTAAAAGCGCTCATCTTGGCCCGGAAATCGGCTTCTGGGGCCCATCACTGTTGTGTGATATATATATATATATATATATATATATATATATATATATATATATATATATATATATATATATTTATATATATATATGTATATATATTTATATATATATATATATATATATATATATATATATATATATATATATATATATATATATATATATATATATATATATATATGTATGTATATATTTATATATATATATATGTATATATATATATATATATATATATATATATATATATATATATATATATATATATATATATATATATATATATATATATATATATATATATATATGTGTGTGTGTGTGTGTGTGTGTGTGTGTGTGTATATAGTATATATATATATATATACATATATATATATACATACATACATACATACGGTATATATAATCATATAATTATTTTTTAACCATATGCCTTTTATTTGAGAGTGAGTGTTCCAAGAAGAGTATAACTTCCCCGTTATGTAGATATAACAAAAGATAATATACGGTATATCTGACAAGTAATGATTAAGAACCACTTTCAACTACCAAAAAGATTATTTCAAATTACGAGGAACCTAAAAGCGTTTGACAAAAAGAACTCCGTGAATGACAAACTCAATTCTGGAGTGCCTAAACTTTCTAAGAAAACGCTTCACCCGTGAGAGAGAGAGAGAGAGAGAGAGAGAGAGAGAGAGAGAGAGAGAGAGAGAGAGAGAGAGAGAGAGAGAATGCGATGGAAGATTTTCCCACGGCAACAGTGAAGATACTCGTAAGAATTCTGGCGATTGTCTCGTTCAAGAAACATATATATATAAGAGCTTAAACTTGGAGGCAACATCTGTTAGAGTTGTCAATTAAGGCTGAAGTATCATGGGAAAGAACAACGGAGTTCGACTGTTACTACTTTTCGTCCTCGACGTTCAATTTCATTCTCCCGAGAGGCCGGCCGGATGTATCCGTGAGGTTGTTGCAGCGTGCTGGCGAAAATGAGCAGTTAATATTATTTTTATTAACTGGGATGGTTAATGGAAGATGCAGAGAGACTAATTCGATTTTTCTTTCACAATTAAAGTTGACTTCTCACTGTCTCTCTGTTCTGACAGAGCATTAAACGTTTGTACTGTACCCACTTCGGCTTGATAATGATGGAAACAGCAAAAACACTGAAAACGTTACTCCTAATTCTGAGTTCTCTCTCTCCTGGTCTCTGCGAAGTCAGACTGAACCAACATACTCGGCATTTTATCCCGAACTTGGCAGAAAATAATCCTGTTGAAAGTCGATCCTTTTAATTTGTACATATTTCGTTCATTTTTCTCTCTTTCTCATTTCGAAATATACTTGAAAAAAAAGAGGACCAAAAGACCTAGTGGATCTAACGGTAATTACAATAGTATTTAAAACGTCACTTACACCAACAGACCTGCAATTTAAAGCACTGCTTATGGTTATTTACAGTTCAGTAATATTAAAAAGTGCTTAAACACAGTATATATATATATATATATATATATATATATATATATATATATATATATATATATATATATATATATCGGTTTTTTCATATATGAGGTTTATATCGAAAAAGTTGTACAATAAAGAATATATGTGTATATATGTGTGTGTGTGTGTGTGTGTGTGTGTTGTGTATGTGCGTTCGTTAACATTAGTGAATTGTATATAAACATAAGAGCTGTTTATTCAAAATTTGCATGCGTGTATACAGTATCCTTATACATGAAGGGTACATAAACACGGAAAACAAATGCATGCCTGCACTTCCCAGCCTATACATGCACATATATACATACATAACAAAGAGAGCGTGACACGGCCGTACAAATAAAATACAAGGAATTCGCACATAAAACAGACAGGGCTTTGACGCCACGGCCTGACAACTTTCCCCATTTGGGTTCCGCATGACTTCACTTTTCCCCCGTTCGATACTTTATGAAAGGCGCCGAAACAAAACGATATGCTTCTTTTTTTTTTTTTTTTATTTCGGCAGCCAAAGTTCGGCCTAATAAAATGTGAAGAATGAGAGAATGATACAGTCGATATACATGCATACATACATAATAAACACACACACATATATACACATACATACATACATACATACATATATATTTATATTTATATATGTATAATATATATATATACAGTATATATATTATATATATATAATATATATAATTTATATATATATATATATATATATATATATATATATATATATATATATATATATATATATATATATATATATATATATATATATATATATATATATATATATATATATATATATATATATATATATATATATATATGTAGACATATATATATATATATATATATATATATATATATATATATATATATATATATATATATATATATATATATATATATATATATATATATATATATACACACACACACACACACATATATATATATATATATATATATATATATATATATATATATATATATATATATATATATATATATATATATATACACATACACACACATATATGTATATGTATGTATGTACACATATGTTTCTTTTTTCTTGTCTATTTATTAACTTATTTTAGTTATTCTTTTAATAAAATGTGTGTGTAAAGGACTGTCCTTTAGCTGCTTTTGGGAAGCACCAACTCTTGATCACCTGAGTAGACCTTAAGAGTACCCTCTTTGTCTGTTTGTCCGTCTCTCTCATTCGGAGATCAGGTTTCCGGCATAACTACTGCCTTTGCATTTTAAGCAGAGTCTCTACTCTGGATTCAGGCTGGGGAGGAAGGGGAGGGAAAGGTGGGGGAGAGGAAGAGGAAACAAACGGGAAATTGGAAGGAAATACGACGGGAAGAAAGATGGAGACAAAATACCAATAGATCGATTTGCCTTTTAGGGTCACAACTACACGCCGGTCCCTCTGGCAGCAGGAAGCATCGGCAACTGTACTTTTGAACACTCTCTCTCTCTCTCTCTCTCTCTCTCTCTCTCTCTCTCGTTTTAATGGATGCTCTAAATGCCAGAAGTAACCATTTCCGCTCTCCCCTTTTACCCTCCTTGTCATTAACTAAGCCCTAGCGAGGCTGTCCAGGGCAACCCAATAGTGAACAGGTCCCCATTAGCAAAAAATGCTAAAAGGCCTACTGTATGTTCGCAGGCATACTGTCAGAACAAAAATGAATTATAATTCATCGCATCTATTACTATTTTTCAAATACCACTAATCTAACTGATTTAAATTCATTCCCCTGTATGAGAGAGAGAGAGAGAGAGAGAGAGAGAGAGAGAGAGAGAGAGAGAGAGAGAGAGAGGGGGACTTCAAAGTAGAGAAAATGGTATATTAACTCCTGATCTATACATCACTAGGAGGTCACTTAAGATAGATATATATGAATAGAACTTTAGTCTTCCTCTTCTTGAGAATCCCTTCAATTGCTTGCTTAGAGGCTGAAGCCCCACTCTCTTGTCCTTGTCTTCTTTTCCCTCCTCCCACCAGACCCAAGCAGGATAATCACATTATGCGAGTGTCCTCCCCGTCATTCTGTGTAGAATCATTATTTAGCATTGAACGTTTTCCTGGATTTTATGCCATCTATTTGTTGTTTTCCTTGCGCATGGCGGCCATGATACGGCCATTAGGCTCCCGTGTCATCGGACTATGTATTAAAAAAGACATACTGTACATTTTCCATTTATTCAAACAAAACTTCAGGCTCCATACTCAGAATAAAATGCTGACCAAGACTAAAGTTCACCTCGGGAGAGAAAGTTGAGCACCTTGGCTGCGGAGGATAACACATCATTTATATGCAACAACGAAAACAAAGGAACTCGCTTTTCCTCCAGGAAAACACGGACGCTTAGTCATCCGAGGCCGTTCCTGGTCACTGGGGTCGTTCTAGGTCAAAGGCACGGAACGACTTTTATGGACCCAAGTGACGTCACTCGCAGAAGATAACAAGAACGCTGAAATTTTATCATCTAAAAATGATACAATTCAATGAGTGACGTTACCGATAAGATATGAAGTCCATTTACATTTCACCGTAACGAAAATTAAAAAATACATAAGAAACATCAGATAAATGAAAATCCCAAATCTACAATAAAAGAAATGGATAAGTGACATCCCTGACCAGATATCAGTTAAATAAAAATGCCATTATTTAGAGATTAAAAATCCAAAAGTGATGTAACATACCTAGTGAAAGGCAATACTACAAACCAAAATTAAAACAAAATTCGTAAAAGACGTCATTGGTAAGATATAGAAGAAATAAAAAAAAAAAAAGGCAAAGACACAATGATGTCACCAACATATGGAAAAACACGCACACACTCAAAATTCGAAAGTAATATAACATGAAAGTAAAAAAAAAAGGAGGTGGGGGTTAAAGGTTCATGAAATACGAACGAATGAAGATCTAAAAACTCAGGAGTAATGTAAAAGAAAGTATGAAAACAAGCAATACGTAAATAATGGTTATCACACACAAGTCAAATACAAAAGAAATCCTAGCCTAATTTCCAGATCATCTTACGGGTCTCTGTTGTAAGCAAAGTCACAGAACCTCTTGTTTGGTAGAAGCACTTAATGATGCAAACCCACCTCGCCTCCTCGTTCTTTATCACCCCCATCTCTCTCTCTCTCTCTCTCTCTCTCTCTCTCTCTCTCTCTCTCTCCTTGAAAAGCAGCATCTTTTAGATAAGTGATTTTCGATGAGTTCCTCATTCCGTGACGTCTTTATCTTTCGCTTCCTTCTCTACCTCTTCTCCTCAATCTCGCTCTTCTCTTTTTCTCTTCCTGTTTTCGGTTCCCTTCCCTCTTTCTCTTTCTCTTTCTCTCTCTCTCTTCCCTTCCTTCCATACCATTTCTTACTCTTTTTCTCTTCTTCTTCCTCCACCTGTTTCTATTGCCCTTTGGCAGAGGGAGGGTTTAAGGGAGGGAGGTACATATTAAAGTTGCTTAGCCTTTACCATGGAGGGTCTCGAAGTGCTGTTAACGATCTATTTTACAACGGGGCCTACCCCTCTATTCCCACCAGCAGCCAATTCCCTCCCTCCCCTCCCCCCACCCTCAAGGGCAAAGAGTCAAAGGGAAGAAGCGGAAACAGTTATTGCACTTCGTTACATAAGTGACCGGTAAGTGCTTGTATTACATATAAAGATACAGTGTATGCAAATACTGTATACATAATGCATGCATTCATACATACATACGTACATACATACATACACACTAAAACACATACAAACATACTTACATATATACATACACACACACATATATATATATATATATATATATATATATATATATATATATAATATATATATATATAATTTCCGAAATAAAGCGAATTGGATATTAAACGGCATTTGTAGCTTTATGTTTGTGATCATAAAAAATGTCACGGTGAAGTGATAAAGCTTATACATATACATATATATATATGTATGTATGCATGTATGTATGCATGTATATATATATAATATATATATTTACATATATATATTCTGTATATATATCTACGTGATAATTATACGAACAGAGTTACAGCCACGAAGGAAAAGTGAGACAATGAGATGCTAAGTACGTTGTAATGAGAGGAAAGTACTTAGCATCCATTGTTTCAATTTTCCTTCGTGGCTGTTACTTTGTTCATATATATATATATATATATATATATATATATATATATATATATATATATATATATATATATATATATATATATATATATAACCAGAAGGCGTAGAAGAAGACAGCATGAAACATAATTCGCCTTATTCTTACTGCGACGTTTCGTGACCACTGTCTCATCATCCAGGCTAAAATTGATAAACAATACAGCATAACACATTATTTTCGTTAACAGGCAAAACACATTAAATAAAGCAAAACAAAGATGACTCTATATTTCGGAAAACTGGTGAAAAAGATTTTAAACTTATTTTTAGAAACGAGGACAGGATCAACCGTTTTTTAAAAGCCCTAAAGGACAAGCATACAATTAATCAGGCTACTTATGACGGCCCTTTCGTCACTGGCTCTTCTTTTGGTGTCTTGTGTGGGCTCCCGAAAATACATAAGGAAAATGTTCCTATGAGGCCAATCCTTTCGGCTTATACCACACCTAGCTACAAAATTGACAAATGTCTGATCCCTTTATTGGAAAGCTCTTTTAATAATGAACTTAGTCTTTCTAATTCCTTAGAATTCAAAAACAGCATTTTGTGTCAGGATTCCGATTTAGTCATGGCTAGCCTTGACACAGAATCTTTATTTACTAATGTACCCGTGGAAGAAACAATTGAGTACATTTTAGACACTATTTTGACTGAGGATGAATGTGTTCACTATGGTTTTAACCGTCATGATTTTAAGAAGTTATTAGAGTAGGCAGTGCGGGACACTGCCTTTGTTTTTAATAATGAGGTATATGTGCAAGTTGAGGGTGTGGGCATGAGTAACCCACTGAGTTGCACATTCGCTAACATTTTTATGCACAAATTTGAGAGCGAGCTGCTGGACAGTTGTCCCTCTTCTTTTAAACCCTTATTCTATCGCCGATATGTGGATGACACTTTTGTTTTTTAAGGACCATTTGCATTGTGATTCTTTCTTACATTATGCCAGTTCTTTACATTCCAACATTAAATTTACATATGAATTGGAAAACAATAACCAACTACCTTTCCTAGACACGATTGTAATCCGTGATGACGACCGTTTTCACACAGGTATTTTTCGAAGGGCAACTTTCACAGGCCTTGGTCTTAACTTTTATAGTTTTGTTTTTTCAGTTTAAATTAAATTCATTGTCTAACCTCCTCCACAGAGCCATGACATTAACTTCTGATTGGAGTCTTTTCCACAAAGAAATCGGAATCCTTTACGATTATTTTAAATCAAATTGTTATCCTCCTAATCTCTTCATGAAGTATGTCAGGAAAACGCTGGATATTTCATTTCATCCTCCAGCAACAATACATTTGGCCCATAAACTCAAGTTCTATATACGATTTCCTTATATGCATGACACCTCTTTCTTACCTCACTTAAGGAGAATTTTAATTAATTATTTTCCGCCTGTTGACGTCAAGTTTGTCTTAACGAACCCTACGACTATTGGTAGTATGTTGCGTCATAAAGAGAGATTACCTCCCTTAATGCAGTCCGGTGTTGTCTATATTTATACTTGCTGCCGATGCAATATAGGCAGACTTACGTTGGCAACACGCGCCGCCTGCTTACGGTGAGATGTGATGCACATATGTCTATTAGTTTCCATACAGGGTGTAAACTGTCCAACCCAGAACTCCAACCCAGAACTATCTAACATTAGGAATCATGGGAAATTTTTCAAAAAATAATATAAATTATAAGGATTTCAAGATATTATTATCAAGTCCATATGAACACCATCTTCCAATATTAGAATCTCTAGCTATTAAAAAACTAGTTCCTACCTTAAACTCTTCATCTGTTCCCTTGTGTATAGCTTAAACCACGCCCTTCTTGTTGTTTACTTTCAGTGCATTTTCCATGCAGCAACTGAACTCCGTTGAGACAGTGTCTTTTTAACTATTCTTAACTTTGTGATTTTGTTTTTTTGTAGAGTAATTTTTATTTCAATGTTGTATCTTACCTTATTTGCTTTATTCAATGTGTTTTGCGTGTCAACAAAAAAGAATTTTTTATGCTGTTTTGTTTATCATTTTTTGATCTTTCATTTTAGCCTGGATGATGAGACAGTGGTCGCGAAACGTCGCAGTAAGAATAAATTGAATTATATTTCATGCTGTCTTTTTCTTCGCCGTCTGGTCTTGTACTGCTGAGGAACAGCCTTACTGTCATGTTGAATTATATATATACATACATACATATACATATATATATATATATATATATATATATATATATATATATATATATATATATATATATATATGTACCAGTTGAAGTAAAGTTTTCTATAAAGAGGATTAATCCTCGATTCAGCCGTTAATTAAAGAATATGGCAGTGACTATTGTCTAATATTTTCCCGTGAAGCCACCTCAACTCGTGAAAACGGCTGATTTCTGTCGGAGAAGTTCTTAGAAAGTTAACTATATAAAAAAAAATTAAAAAGAACAAAATAAAAAAAAAACATATTCGCAATGTCATTCGGATCGTGAAGTAAACAGCATCGAGTATCTACGAGTAGCTTTTTCCGCTCATCCAAAGGAAGTCTTACTTTTGGTTCAATAGGCTACCTGCCGACCTTCAGTCTGTATATCGTGAATTTTCTTGGGCAACTCCGTCATGCAAAGTTAGTGTCGACTTCATATTCAGGAAGTAATTAGGGCCTTCATTTTACTTCTCATTAAAACTTCTAGATTAATAAGTGTAGAAGAAGTAATTAGGTTTGAAAAAATTGAAATATTAAATGTGAGTGTTTCATTCACTTGTAATCGCTACTATCGACTGACTTGAGCAGCACTGGGCCTGGTTAGAACGTGAAATGGTGTCTGACAAACGTTAATGTCATGAAGCTTCTAAGGCCGGATAAATAAGTAGTGTTGGATGCAAAGTTAAAGGCCCACCTTTGTAAATGAAACTAGCGTTTTTGCATATTGCCACAAGCCTTTTGAATCTGGGTTTAGCAACACTGGAACATAATAAAGCCCATGAAGTCAACTTGGCGGGTTAAGAAATTAACATAATCTAATAAATGACGATTAATTAAAAGAAATTTCTTGTCAGTAAATCGGACCACTTCTCCATGCTAAGAATAGCCCAGAAAGTGTGAGTGTGAATGGGGTGGGGCCGAGGAAATCCCAGAAATTGGAGAGGGTGGGTGAGGCTTGATGTGGGGTGGGAATAAAGGGGAGAGTCGGGGAGGAGGGAGGGGAAGGGGAGAGCTTGAAGTTTCTGCTTCTGAGAGGGGAACCTTCCAGCTTCAATATCAGGCCAGTGTTCCTGCCCCTTACGATAGTCGTCCTGAGTCTTTCGTCAACAAATTACAACTGAGAATGATGGCCAGAAATACCACCCGGAGTTATAAACATTCCTAAAGAGAGTAATAGATATAATAAACAATTAAAAAATTGCAATCGAGTTTTCTGTACAGTGTAGAATGCTTTATGAAACTCTCAGCCACGGCCATTGAAACTCTCAGCCGCCGCCCATGAAACTTTCAGCCACGGCCCGGTGGTGGCCTGTGTTGTTGGCGCCTAAAGCGGTGCCAGACGCACGATCATGGCTAACGTTAACCTTAAATGAAATAAAAACTACTGAGGCTAGAGGGCTGCAATTTGATATGTTTGATGATTGGAGGGTGGATGATCAACATACCAATTTCCAGCCCTCTAGCCTCAGTAGTTTTTAAGATCTAAGGGCGGACGGACAGACAAATATGGCACAATAGTTTTCTTTTACAGGAAACTAAAATATGTATGTACAAACACACACATGTATTCAAGGGTTGCAGGTCATGATATTAGCCTGAGCCTCTGCATCAAAAAAAAGGGTCAGGGTCCGATTCCCTGGCGAGGAAGGACGCTTTAGACACGTGCTGTTGAATACCAGCTCCTACTTGAACTAAGCAAAGAATTGAGGACCACGTAGTGAATCGACCACGGTGAGTCGCGGCCAAAGTGTAAAAGGGGATGGAACTAACTATCTCATACCAAAATGCAGGCAGTAACGACTACTGGAACAATCTCCTATGAGGATAATGACGAATAGCTATGATTATGTATATATATATATATATATATATATATATATATATATATATATATATATATATATATAACACATATATATATATATATATATATATATATATATATATATATATATATATATATATATATATATATATATATATATATGCATATATGTGTGTGTGTGCGTAATCCTGCCAATTTTCAGCAAAAGATTTTAGGATGAGGTTATAACCACATGCTCTGCCTCGCAAATGTTCGAGAGCTTTATTTACAGACATTTCTAGATAGTCACCCATCCAATTAGTGTCCTGACTTACTCAGTCCATCTCTACTAATAGGACGTTAAGATTAAAGCCTTGACATCATCTCACCGCAAATGACATCAAGGACTAAAACTTAAGACCGTCCATATGGGTCAGTTCGTGCGAACTACACCAAACTGCACTCCCGCAGTTGAAGGCTTATCGACCCAAATTTCGCAGGACTTCAGTTTATTATCTATGAGGCGCTGTCGTCTGCAGGGCAAGTTGCTTGCTATTATCTTGCGTGAAAAGCAATTATCATTATTAATATTAATATTATGCAAACAAGTCGATCATTTGTTATACATGCGAGTTAAAAATGTCAGTAAACTCTGTGAGTTATACATGTTGAGAACAATTGCGGTCCTGTTTTGCACATTTCTGAATGTATAAAAGTAAAATAAGCATCTATCTGTCTACCTATCTGTTATTCAAAACGTTTTTAACAGATAAAGCATGCATCGCTGAAAAGAATTATAGGCAAAAAAGAACAATAAAATTAGTTTAGACAAAAGAGAACAGTAAAATAGAGATATATATAAATACAATGATAAATATAATGTACATAACAATGTATATATACAATATACATATATAAAACTTAAAATCTAGATAAAATAATGAATAAATATCAAAGACCACGAAGGCAAATTTATACAGAGTGCATAATAAGAAATATTATAATAACATAGAATCAAGGGATCGGAGAAAATTCATAGGATAATAATATACCAGAACTAATGTCACAAGAAATGTAAAATAAGATGATTAATAGAAAAAGACTGGAAATATGACTACATTCATAAAAAATAACTTTAATTCACAATAAGTACACAAACTAATTAATATAGACGCATTAATAGGGAAATACCAAGTGCAATTAAACAAGCGATAAAATTAAAACAAAAATTAAGTAACTGGAAATGAAGAAAAGTAATTTATACGTTAGAAAACATATTTATGATTTAAATAGCAAGACTAAGGAATAAATAACTAAAATGTACCGTAAAAACTGCATAAAAATGCACACGAATAAATGAAAATAGTCAAATGAGAATTAGAAAAACCCAGTACAAACAAATCAGTCTATAAAAATGAAAGAAAGCTGAATAGGAATAAAAGACTGAAAATCTTCACAAGCGAAATCAAAACGCAAGGTTTTCGAGACGGAATTTTCCACCAGACCAGATCTCATTGTGGTGAATCCCAAGACCTTCGGAGGATATTCTCATCGGCTTCTCCTGTCGACATACTCTTTCCTTTTTCCATTTGCCCTTCCTCCTTTGTCCTTTTCTTCTTTTCCCTCTTTGTCTATTGCTATTTCTACCTGCTTGTGTTCCTTTTCAGTTTTCCTTCTGTTCTCCTTAAATACTTTTTCATTTCGCCTTTCCCTCTGTCCAATTTTTCTTTTCTTTGTTACGGCTATTGGATTTTTCTATGCATCTTCCTTCTTTCCATTTTCTTTTCTTTTCACTCTTTTCCATTTGTTTCTCCTGTTGGTCTTGAATATTTCTTCTCCACAAATTCCTTCTTTTCCTTTTTTTTTTTTTTGCAATCTCGCATTTCTTCGGAAAAACCGCAACTCGTTCCCTAAATTTTTTTGACCTCTAATTATCTTCTTTACCCATGCCTCCTAAGGAAAGGTTTCTCCCTCTCTTCGAAACCCCATTTTTTTATATATATAATTGAATGAGCTTCTTCCTCCTCGGGGCCAATTAGAAAACGAGAAGTGCCTAGGCGTAAAGACCTCTTACAATTTTTTGCGAATCTCTTCATTCAATCTCTACATTCTGTCTTGAACGTTCCTTTTTTTTTTAGCATATGTTTTTCCCTATTAAACGATGTGGGTCTAGAGGGGGCTACCATGCCAGTTTTTCAGCAATCTTTTCTGGGATGAGGTTATTATTATTATTATTATTATTATTATTATTATTATTATTATTATTATTATTATTATTATTTTAGTAGATGAAACCTATTCACATGGAACAAGCACACAGGGGCCATTGACTTGAACTTCAAGCTTCCAAAGAATGTTGGTTTCAGCCTCCCACCGCAGACCCCACACTGCAGCAGTAACTTATCATGATACAGAGCCAGTGATTTTTCATCGCCCTGGGGGAGACGCGAAGCCGCGACATCTGAGTGGCATGCCACAACAATAACCACTATCCTTCTTTACCATGGCTGCCACATATCACTGTGTCCTAACTACCCATTACCTAATTCACTAATGAGGTCAACAAAGGTAGAATGGGACTAGCAAGAGTGTTTAAGAGCTCAGCCTCGCCAGCGAATCCAATCCAGCTGCTTTCGTGGGTGATTCATCATCGACACCTTTGCCATTCGCGAACGTCTATGTAATTTTGCCGGCATCTGTGTGGGCATTCCAGCATCTCAGTCAAGAGCCGTCGATATATATTTTTTACTCCATATTCAGTTTTTCTTTAATGAGAATTTATTCTAGGGAAGGGATTGTAGGGTCAGCTTTTATGAAAGTGGAGCGTGGGTTCTGAATGCAAATAGAAGAAAAAATTTGAAAGCTGTTGAGGTGAACTGTTTATGTTGTATGTGAGCTTAAGAGTAAATGAAAGGGTGAGAAATGTGGAGATACATATAAGAAGTGGTAAAAAGGTTCGTGTAGGTGAAAGGAAGAATCAGACCGTTTTGGGATGATCTGGTTATGTGGAAAGAATGGAGGACGGTAATTTGGTGGAAAATGTGTACAATTCTGAATTAGGAAGAAGAATGAAAAGAGGACATAAAAGTGCAAGAGGTATTAGAAAAGAATAGCCTCAACATCTAGGAAGAGAGAGAGAGACAAAGATAAAGGTGAATGTTACACAGTGTGCAAGTTATTCAACGTGCTACATATGAACCTTGTATGTACTCCATACGTAGGAAGCAGCTGATGTTATGGCAATTTTGCGCAAGGGGCGTTTCATCTACTATTCGGCAGCTGAGTATTGTATGACAGTTGTTTTGTCTCTCCTGGCACCCATCCCCTGTTAGAGGGAAGGGTTTGATTTTATAAATATATATGCAGTGTAACGCTGAGAATGCTTGTGGAAGTAACTGCTGAGAATGCAAGAAGGGCAGGTAAGAAGATGAAGAAGGGAGAGACACCAGGAGGTGATGGGATCGCAAGTGATATGCTGCAGTACTGTGGTGACAGACTGGGTAGATGACTGGGATCCGTAAGTATGTTTGGATGAGAGAAAGATTCCAAAGGAATGTTTGAAAGGAATAACGATGTCATCATACACTTATAAAGGGGACTGAGGTGACTAAGAACCATAAGGTCATACTAAGGAAGGTGTAAGACTGACAAGGTAAAACAAGATAACAATAGAACCGATAGGACAAGAACGGTGTTAGTTTTGACAAGGAGGTGGGATCAAGTAGTTGTTACGAAACAGTTTAAAAGTGAACTGAGAAGTTTGGAAGTAAAGAGAAAAGCTGCGTGTGACACACATCAACCTACAGTAAACACTTGAGGTGCTGAGAATGTATGGTATGCAGCAACTACAAGTTTTTGTGATGGAAGTTGAGGCTATGTTAGAATATGATGTAGGTAGAAAAGTTGTGATATGCATCCTTGGCTGTTCAATATCTGAATGGATGGAATGCTGTGAGAAGTCGGATAAAGAACATTAGGCAAAGTTGCGGTATTAAAGAGTGAGTCATGAATGGAGTATGGAATAGTTCACGTTTGCACATGACAGTACTGATTGGGGATTGTGAAGGGAAACTAATAAAAGAGTTTAAAAGTATTTACAGGAGGAGAAAGCTGGGAATAGAGGTGAGCAAGAGTAAGGTTATGACGGCAAATGGAAACCACGAAGATGGCTGTTGATATGAATGATGGAAGAATGGAAGTGGGGATTTCTGTATTCTGGAATAAATACAAGAAACAATGGCAGGCTGAGGAAGAGGTGAATCACAGAATATGTGAAGCAATAAAGGTAGCATACAATGTGCAACAGCTTGGGAAAGAGACTTGAACTGCCTATGGAATATGAGGTGGGAAGTATGAAGGAACTGTCGAGCCAAGACTCCTTTCTCTCATGTATGGAAGTGAAGTGTCGATGATGAATGCAAACGAAAGAAAAAGGTAAAACTGCATAGTAAATGTGATACAAGAAGAAATAACGAGGGAGAAAAGTGAAAAAACCTAAAAGTGGTAAAAAGGTTAGTGTAGGTAATGGAGTAGAGGAAGACCTAGAAAGGGTTGGGCAGATAGGGTGCAACAGCTACTGAAGAGCTGATTAACAGGGCCGAAGGATTAGACTTATTTTACGTGGCTAAAAAAGAGCTAGAACGGGATTGTGGAAGCATGCGAGAAATGATCACCAGAAACAAATTTCTCTAATGAATGACAGACCCGAACTGTGCAGTGCACGCCAGATTGGGTACAACAGCTCCTGAAGAGGTGCTTAGTTTCAAAAAAGAGCAAGACATTCTGTGTAATTGAACGAAAGAGGCTGATGTTTTGGAAGCTTGTGCAGTTGTACAAAAAGGCTGATGTTGAGTTGTTCATAGGTTCATCCCGACTCGACAATTAAATTGTGAAGGTAACAGTGAACACTGTTGTTTTTGCTTTTGCTCTGGAGCCCTCCCTTGTCTGGGAAAACAGCTTTGTATACAAACATACATACATACACACACACACACACACACACACACACATATATATATATATATATATATATATATATATATATATATATATATATATATATTATGTATGTATATATAAATTTTTTACCCTCACTATATCACCGATTCACATCTCAATTAATACATAATTTATCTGAATATTAATTTGTTTTCCTATTTCACTCGTATTTGAATAATAACTGTAAGCAATTGAATTATGCAAAATCATTGTTTCTGTTTGGGCGTCTCATTCAATATTCATGCATAAATATTTTTTCATTAAATAATCACTGGTACTGAATACTAAAAACACATTTTATTAGCAACAAAATTCTGTGAACAACCCATTCAGGTTTCATAAACTCGATCAATACAGATCTGATTTTTTTAATTTAACTTGCGCATGAGTAACGAATGCATGCCTCATGACATCCTCCGTTTATGTGCAAATTTAAGATCATAAGATGTTTCGGACTCCCAATTTAATCGTACAATGCTGCATTTACATATATTTGTTTTACGCATTAATCTATAAGTGAAAAAGAATAATCAACCGTAATACCCTTTCCATGGATTTTATAACATAACTCAACTTTGCATAATATATTGATTAGTACGGAAGTTTTCGTTCATTCTCTTCCAGCGATATCTTTGCTTTTATGGAGATTTAATATACAATGTTATACTTGGTTTAAAAATGTTTATTGTTTGATTTATTTTTTCACCGTACTTTCATCAGACGTAAGTAGATTTATTGTTATCTCTTCCTAAATTTCCTCCAATAATCTTTTAATTTATGATTTACAAAGTTACTTTTTAATCATTTTCATCTACGTTAAGTTTATCCTATATAGATGCTTTCTTTTATTTCCATTTAGTATTAAATCAGAGCTTACAAATATCTTTTAATGATTCACAAGATGTTGTGACAATTTCAAAGGCATCACTCAAATCCCGCGATGAGAAAGAGCATTTTTCTTTATCACATTCATCTGTGCTCGACAAATAAATTTAATGAATTCTGTCACATCATTCACAAACACTTTTCTCTCCATTGAGCTTCACATTTGGAAAGGAAAATGCGTTTTTCTCAGGATTTCCATTTGCATTATCAAAGTATTATTCATCTCACCTTGTCTTGATATCTGCGTCGACACATTTTTGAAGCTTAAGCATGATATATTCGATTTTGTTTTCATTTAGAATAATCAGTTAGAAGTTTTCTATCTGTTGAACAAGTAATGCCTACACTGACATTTTTCTTTGAGCTCTCAAATTATATTTTATACATTTCTATATATAAAATATATTTATATTTAACTTACACTAGTAAGTTGAAGTTATTCTACATTTCCCATGGTCAAAACCAATTATTCTCAACCATCACAATACGCTAAAAGTATTCCATCTCAGACTAAAAAAGGTCGTCGTCTTTCCTTCTATTTACGGCCGCGTTTCTGGTTTGGTTTCTGGATTTCTGCCTTCATGCAAATGAGATTCTAATGAATATGTCAGTATCAGGGGATCACGACTGTAGTTGCTGACAGCGCATGTTCCGCAACTACTCGTGTATAAATACCATTTACCAGGCATTACTAAACAAGCTCAAAAGTCTACTTAAGAGTGGATGAATAAACAAATACATGAAAACACATGCATATACAGTATATATATATATATATATATATATATATATATATATATATATATATATATATATATATATATATATATATATATATATATATTCACAAATACTATGCCACTAATGTCTTTTAATATCCAATTCACTATACCTTGAAAATACCATACAGCTAAGGGGATGCCTCAGTGGTCAAAAGTCACTGTACGTCGTTGTTTCCCAGCCAGGCGGCAGTTTGAATCCCTCTGGAGACGAAGTACTTGCCAGTTACAATCCCCCAGGTTGTAAGTTATTCCCGAAGTATAGCGAACTGGATATTAGACGACATTTGTGGCTTAATATTTTTTTGTATAAAAGTCAAGCTGTATGAGACGAAAATTCACACACAGATATACACACACATATATATGTTTGTGCGTGAGTGTGTGTGTATGTATATTCATGTATCTCAAATATTAAGCCACAAATAGCCTCTGAATATCGAATTCATTTTACTTGGGGAATAACTTGCACACAAAGGGAATATACCGGTAATTGAAAAGTGCATCTACCCACGATTCGAATTAATGCCTTGGTGCCTTTTAGATTAGATTCAAAGATAGACAATTCACAAATAAATAATAATTAGCCAAGTGTTACACAAAACCATTAACTAACACGATAAAGATGAGATTTTCCGTTTCTCATTACAGAATCTGAATTCAACGGAATATGCATAGCCAAATGGATGAAACGACTGTCGACGTCTGTATCTAATCCAAACGGCTGTGGTTCGAGTTCTGATTGTGACAGGTGAACTTTTCAGTCACAATGACCTTAGGTGCAGATCATTCTTAAAGCAAAAGTAAATTCGATATCAAGAGGTATCTGTGGCTTAATACTTGTAATTATGAAAAGATACGTGTGTATGATTGACAAACCGTTCACTGACATGTATATATATGCAGTATATATGTGTGTATATATATATATATATATATATATATATATATATATATATATATATATATATATATATATATATATACAGATAGAGAGAGAGAGAGAGAGAGAGAGAGAGAGAGAGAGAGAGAGATGCGTGTGTATTTATATATCAGTGGCATTGGCTCTTTTATGTTCCGGTAACAGCATTCCAACTTGAGAGTGAACTGAGCTAGCTGATTGGATCATCACAAGCAACATTGTAACAATGTCCAGGCTATCAAGGAGGTAATCACCACCCCATAGCTTAGGAGTGAAACCATTCTCTCTCTCTCTCTCTCTCTCTCTCTCTCTCTCTCTCTCTCTCTCTCTCTCTCTCTCTTCCTTTTTTCAGCGTTTCAGGCAGAACAGATAGATTGACAATACAAAAAAAGGTTTTGTCAAGTTGTTGCAAGAACGCCATGGTCTGCTACGGAGAGCACGCCTTAACCAAGAACTGTTAAAAAGGTTCGAATTCTCGAAGTTACATTTCCAATCACCCACGGGCTGTCAGATTACCAATGGGGTCGATTAAGAGGAGATTAAAAGGGACCGCATTCTCAAGTCTGTTATACCTGCAAGACATAAGAACAGGGGTGGACAAATACAATAGACACAAAGACAGGTAAAGAAACAGACGTTTTTAGCAAAATCAAGCAGACATGAGCAGATATCACATTCTGACTGGCATTACTGTTTTATATATATATTTATATATATACATACATATCTATCTATCTATCTATCTATCTATATATATATAAATATATGTATATATATATATACTGTATATATATATATATATATATATATATATATATATATATATATATATATATATATATATATATATATATAAAACTGATTTCAAAAGGAGTGAGAGTAAGGAATGTATATATATATATATATATACAGAGAGAGAGAGAGAGAGAGAGAGAGAGAGAGAGAGAGAGCTCTTCAGATGCTAAACAACTCATCCTTTCCAAGCACGTACACACCCGCTCAAACACACGCACGCACTCAGTCCCTCAGACAGGCTGCAGACGACAACCTTCCTCTCCATCTCTAAGGCTTTCCTAAGGTATTAATAATTGGAGATTATTCAGCTTCCCACAACCACGGTCGTGCTAGACGTATTCCATCCTGAGCGATTTTCAAGCCGAAAAGAAAAGCAGACTTTGGGCGATAAAACACACGCAGTGGAGGTATTCTTTGATGGCGGCAGGGAGGGAGGGAGGAAGAGGGGGAAGGGAGAGACAGATTTTACATACATAGAAACTTATTACTTCTTGGCACAGAAGCACATACACGCCCACAGAGAGAGAGAGAGAGAGAGAGAGAGAGAGAGAGAGAGAGAGAGAGAGAGAGAAGGGTACAAAGATAGGCAAACTTGATCGAGCAAATTCTTACTGAACAAAAACAGTAGGTAAAATTTTGAACCATAATAAGCAATAACAATGATTACGCAGCAACAAAAATAATCTCCACTATATACCTAACATAGGCTATAACACCTTGGCCTACCCAGATCTCGCTGCCTGCATGTACACCCTGCGATATTGATCTCCGATCGGTCAGTATACAGTTAGTCGTCATACTAGGTTTACTGATTTGGAAGTCATTTTAAAGGCGTTTTATCGCGGTACCCAATCAAAAGTTGAGTAACAAAAAAAAAAAAGGTCAAAATAATGAGTACTTGAGACTGGACCCCCCAAAAAATCTCTTCACTTTTCTATAACAAATATATTCCCTATAATAATTGCCTTTCAAATGACATATTATTCATTGTTATTTATGCCAGTTATTGCGGCGTAAAATGTAATACAATTAGCAAAAGACTGTTATGACTTTTACACGCGAATGAGGGTATTTGATTGCTGTGTGATAAAAAAGTAAATCACCGATGTAATATAAAAACCACTGAAATTCTGTTGTGAATCTGACCAGCTTACATGCTGGCACACCGCATATATGAATGCCCATTTACTTAGTAACATGTTGACTGCGGATTCTAGTATAAGAGGCTGGTTTCAGATAAACTGACGATTGCTGTCACTGTGACAATCTCTTCTAATAACCTAATACACACACATACATATGTGTGTGCGTGTAGGTGTGTGGGTGTGAGTGTGTGTGTGTGTGTGTGTTTGTATGTGTAATATGCTCATTTCATTTTATGCAATGAAACAAATAAGAAAACTCAAATAATTATAATGTAATAAACTGCAAAATAAAAAAAGTTTGATATAAGAAACACAAAATACAGGTAATATTTTTCAAGGCCACTCAGTAACTGACAATGCATCCCTGTTATTTTTGCAAAGAGCGCACAGTTGCATAACGCGGTGTTATTCCCAGGTGGAAGTCAGTGTGACATTTTCGGTAAAATGTCATCCCTACTTCCCTCTATCAGTCTCTTGGTAAAAAAAAAAAAAAAAAAAAAAAAAACTAATAAATGTAATCCATAATGGGAAGTGCACCGCCGGGCTTTTATTCAATAATCTATTTTAAAGAAACTATGACGTTCTTACCTACTCCATAACTGGCGATTTAATAATTTATAGCTATAAATTAACTGACAGTCGATATTTCATCCATAAATGTATTTTCATAAAAACGATGGAATTCCCACCTTTACCCCAGATGGCGTTTTAATGAAAGTAGTGTGAACTGATGTATATAGAAATTCATGTTTGAGAAGTAACAGAAAATCTGCTAGTTGTTTGTACGTCTTTGTGATCAGAGAGTGACGAACAGATACATACTGCTGATTCGTCGAACGCCATACGATCGATGGGGTTTGGCGTGGGCAATTCAATGGGGGCCAGACGTCGAAGATCCTTATTGGTTCCTTTCGATTATAAGAGACCAATCAGCTGAGGTCTATGACCTAAGCAAGATCAATTTGAAAAGTTAATGATCAGTATGGGTTTAGAGGTCGACGGGCTGGGGTGCGTCTTTCAAGACAGCGATGGGCGCGTGTCACCTCAGAGTGCCTTTCCGACTATAATTGCATAATTAAGTAGTGTAATATTAGCAACAGGGCCCCGTGTAACTATTAAGGAAAATACACATGTGTTAACTGTACGAGTATCTTACGCGTTTCATTTGTACTGGTAGAACCTATATATGACCGAGAATCAAGTCAAGTGTATATCCCAATGGAGCTGTGATAATACTAGTTCACTGCCCTAATTTAATAACTAACAACAAAATAATTACAATAGTAAGTAATAATAATAGTTTTACACATGAATCTGATGAAAAATAACACAATAAAAAGGATTCATATTAAGTTATTGGTAAATTTTTACTCTACAAAAGTCGAATAATAGTAATTACAATCCTTAGATTAAGACATGCATCATTATTAAAAGTGAAAAGTAAAAAGTCACAACAGTCATATGTTTACTTTGATGCAGCAATAAAATCCCTTTCAAGGCCTGAGTGAAAAATCTACACTTACTCTCTCCTGCTCATATAAGTAAAAGTTCTATAGACTCTAGTCTAGCTGGAAAGGCTTTATCATCTATACATTTAAACCATAGCAGTTGTAATATTTTGTTTTGTTAAAAGATAAAATTATAAAACTTACCAAACGTTTACATATAAATACGACAGTTTTTATAGAGGCATCTCACAGTTTTATAAATTCTACCTAAAGGTTGCAACAAGCTGTATCCACTTAAAACCAGATCCTACAGTTCTGACCTAGTGACAAAAAATATACAAGTTCTAACTACAGTTGTAATAAGTTGCATCCCTTCAAAACCGAATTTTACAAGTTTTAGCTAAGAATAACAGCAATGTGAATTCAGTCAAAATTAAATTTAACAAGTTCAACCTACAGATTGTAATCGGCTATCGCCAAGAAAATCTAATTCTAAAATTTTATTTGAAGAAAAACATTTTAATAATTGGTTGCCTCTGACAATTTCATCTATGTAACACGAACACTACCCTAACTACTTGCACACTAATCCCGGTCTCAAGCCAGGATAAATTGGGAGGGTTGGTTTATGACGAGGTATGTACAGCATGACTACTCGTTTTGTTTACATAACTCTCTTATAGTTATTTAAACACGAATATCTGTCACATGATACGATAACAGAGGGCGGGGTTCACATACCAACGTGTTCATAAAAGTTTGGTGCAAGGAGTAATGGGCGAAAATGAGGCATGACAGCTAATCGAGTGAGAGGTCTTTGAGTTACACGATTAAACAAAAACTGTCGCTCTTCGTTGTGCCCGTTTTAGTCTTAAAACTCCGACAGTTTGTGTTCGTTTCATTCAATTTATTTAATTTCTTTTCTCTCTCAATCTCTTTCTCTCTGTTTTCATCTTGGAAAGTTTGCGAATTAAAAGAGGTCCAAAAAACGAGTTCTTTACCTTTGATCCCAAACAGCACAGAAGTTCATTAATTATCCGAAAACTTCCAACAAGTATGTGAAAACCCAGCCCACGCCTACAAAAAATGTTTGTGTGCGTTTGAGTGTGTGCATGTAAGAGAAACAGAGAGAATCCAAGTTTCATTTAACGTTTTCCTCTGTACCATTAGAATGTATGCATATTCTAAACAATATATTTATATATATATATATGTATATATATATTATACATATACTGTATAATATACATATATTTATATATATATATATATATATATATAGATATATATAATATATATATATATATATATATATATATATATATATATATATATATATATATATATATATATATATATATATATATATAAAATATAGATATTTAATCTCACGATTAGTACAGTTATTCAACCTGTTTACTAAGAAATACACTGAGCTTTGTTTACTTTCAGCCAGTATGCTATGGCAGGTCGCAGCTAGGGTGGAGAAAACCATGAGGCTAGCAACCTCATCCCAAGAGAATCACTGAGAATGGGAAGCTATACGCACATTTTCAGACAGAAATTTATACAGACCAGCAAACTGAAAAAGGAAAACCTTGAATAAGATAACATCGAACTAGAGTGAGTAAAAACGCATCACAAAAAGCTGACGCAACTTTAGGGCGTGCATGAAAAAAGAAATGACAAATGAAATGAAAAATACAATGTACATCCTAAAAGAATAGGGGATTGTGGGCAACAAAAGAACAAAAGACTGGAAAAAAATAAATGTGCAGAAAAAAATTGCTGAAAAAAAAAAGTGGAACATAAAGAGCAACGAAACACAAGAGCACAAAGAAAGAAACGAGAAGCCATGTTGCTGGAACAGAGTAACAAACAAAGACAAAAATTGCTCATCGCAGATTCACGTAATTATTAAAGCGAAATTCAGAGCCTCGGATCTGGCTGATTCTCTCTCTCTCTCTCTTTTCTCTGTTCTCTTTTGATTCTTTCCGCTGGTACACTGGTTAGTGTCGTGGCAACTCAGATGTCGCGGGTGCGCGTCTCCCCAGGGCGATGAAAAATCACTGGCTCTGAATCATTCAGTTACTGCTGCAGTGTGGGGTCTGCGGTGGGAGGTTGAAACCAACGTTCTTTGGGAGCTTGGATTTCAAGTTTCTTGTTCCATGTGAATACGTTACATCTACTGAAATAATAACTAATAATAATAAGGCCAAGCGAGTGGGTGTACTTATATCTCTTATTCAATTCCTTAAAAGATAAATCTCAAACTTTCATTATTTGATGATGGTTTCTGAGGCTTCATTCAGATCAGACTCCTGCAAAGTACAGCACTTTAAAGAAACAAAATGCGGAACGTGTGGTGGCACTATTGAGCAAAATACGGTTGCTGCATGCGAATAAAAGAACAAAGAATGACGGGTAGTATAGAAAATGTGGAATAAGTAAGGAAGTAATGATTAAAAATATAGAGATACTTCAACAATGCGTTAAAACCAAAAACCAGTGTTCTGAGATGGTTCGAACATGCTAGAAGAATAAGCAGAAGGAGAATGGTGGAAATAACTGTGTAAATGTTGAAACTAGTCTTTCATATACAATTATGGTATATGGTGCAATTTTAGAAAGGGAATCAGCGTGTTGCTAACAGGGCCTCAATGAAGGAGCATAAGGTAGCTAGCTTGGTAAGGCAACAATAACTGATGTTTCGTTTTCCTTTAAAGCCACCTTCTTAAAGAGAAACGGTTCCTTGCTGGAGGAACTGAATGCATATAAGCACAGAAACACAGCACACACACACACACACACACACACACACACACACACACACATATATATATATATATATATATATATATATATATATATATATATATATATATATATATATATTTTTATATGCCATTATGTTAGTGGTCACTTAATACAAAATCTCAATTTTTTTGCATAAAACATTCCGAAAAACTAAAAAGAATGCTCTATTTCATAAATGCCCTTAAAATTCCAGCAAGTACAACTAAGATGGAAAAACCTAATATTTCAGCCCTGGACACTGATATAAGCAAGGGCGATATAAGTACACATTTACCAGAGTTCAGGGCCGAAGTCACCGGTAGATATATGAACTTTCCTTCTTAAATTTCATTTTTATGATCCTTTAAATGCACGTCATCTTATCTAATGTCTGACAGTGCTTCGTAACCGAATATTTTAAAACTGGACTGTATGTTCTTCAACATATAGTTCCCATACATAAATTGAAGATTTTGAGATGACAAGCTAAACTACTAAACAATGCCAAGAGTGCTTACATTATAAAGCTTTATAACATACCAAACACCACTAAACATTTTACCAACCCTTTGCGATTTGATGAAGCTGATCAAGATTAGTTCCATGACATGTTAAAATTATTGGAACTAATTTTGATCAATTCCACCATATAGTGAAGGGTTGGTAAAAAGTTTAGTGGTGTTTGGTATGTTACAAAGGTTAATAATGCAAGCACTCGCGGCAGTATTTTAGTAGGTTAACTGGTCACCCCAAAAATTAAAATTAACCCCAAATTTAGGAACAGTCTAATGAAACCCTCTTAAATTTAGCTTACGGCAACGTAACATTGCAGAGGATGTGATTGTGATTAACAATTTTTTTTAATAGAAAAAGAGATATTTAAGAGTTTAAAGAGGTACCGATATTTAGTAGTTAAAAGAGGTACCATTTGAAATCTGTTCTACATTTCAGAATGGAAACGGTTTGTGCATTATTTTTCGAAAGTAATTCTTAGAACGCTCTAGGATGCCTTAAAATACAATCACTGAGTCCGTTCGAACAACATCAATAATAATAATAATGATGAGAAAAATTTATTTAATAATAGGTTTGGCAACAAACTGTTAGCATCACGAGACTAAATTCCAGCACAATGATGGTTACCTCAACAAAGTCGTGCCAAAATCCTAGGCACCCAATATCTTTCTTTTCTTTCTTACTTACGCTAAAGTTGCTCTTTATATGTTCTCTTAAATACAGATTATATACAGATAAAATCTATCCCAAGTTCAAAATAATTACATTTGAAATTCAGATTTTCAAATTTCCATTTCCTCAAGATAAACAAATGGTTTCACAGCTTTTACTCAGTGGAAAGCATAAAATTATTTGTCAGCCCCACAAAAGCGAGCGAGAGAGAGAGAGAGAGAGAGAGAGAGAGAGAGAGAGAGAGAGAGAGAGAGAGAGAGAGAGAGAGAGAGAGAGTAAAAATGTGGGTAGCTATGGAAATTATTTCAGACAAGAGGTAAAACAGTGGAAAATAAGAGACAAGGAACTACCAATTTACTTTAGTGTAACACACTGGAAGATTCCTTTACATTATTCTTCAGGAACGGCTCCTGATCTGTACTCTGTTTATAGCAATAATTACATAGCATTTGTTTTCAATATTCTCCTGGCGTCCCAGGCATTTTTGGTCACTAATGAAGACCATATAATAATTTTTTTTCGAAAACTAAAGCTAATGAATTTTCCTAACATTATTGAGGAATATAGGTTACTTGTAAAACTGTTTGAACTCTCCTTTTGTTCAGGAACATCAGATATTTATCATATTTAATCTGCTGTCTTCTACGGATATGGATGAAAGAATGTGAACGAAGCCAAAGCAAACGCTATCTGAACCGGGGGATTGTTGCAGAAATGTGTTCCCATCTGGTTCCTTTGATGAACTACATGCAGACACTTATTTTCGTTTAATGCGCTGTAAACATAACTGGAACAAATGACAATTAAGAGATTATTACATATTAAAATTAACAATTATAACATAAGTATATGATAACTATATATATATATATATATATATATATATATATATATATATATATATATATATATATATATATATATATTCATATTTGTGTAAAAATACGTATGTGTGTATATACATATATGTACACAAACACGCATAAATGAATATATTATTTATACAATGTATATATATATATATATATATATATATATATATATATATATATATATATATATATATATATATGTATATATATATATATATTCATATTTACATATGTAAAAATGTAAATGAATATACATATATGTACACACAAACACACATAAATGAATATATTATCTATATATATATATATATATATACACACACACATATATATATATAGTATATATATATATATATATATATATATATATATATATATATATATATATATATATATATGTGTGTGTGTGTGTGTGTGTGTGTGTCTGTATGTATACACCAGTATGCTTTATACTTTTATTATTGTTACCACTGATAAAATATGTACTAGCCCGTAGGAAATCACAACAGGAAAGGCCATTAAATTGCTAAGCCAGCCTCCAAAGAGCAGGACGCTAACAAAAGATTCATGCCGAAGTGAACAGGGCATGTCTGCAGTTCAGGGGACTTCAATTATTTGTTGTTCACTGGTTTTTATATTTTTCATAGAATATTTGGTACTTGTGAACGAGGCGGTAATCTGAGTAAGTCCCGTACATCGAAAGCATATGAATGTAAAAGCGAAAGGGATGTACCATTGTTATCCGGATCAAACGAACACTCACAAGGATCAAGGTCAAGGTCAGTCACTTGCGAGGGAAGCTTTCTCAGAGCAGAGAGGCCATTTGTGTCATAAAAATAAGGAAGTAACGATCGAAGGCGGGAAAACCAAATGAACTTCACAGCCCTTTAGTAAAGAAAGAAAGAAAGAAAAGGGCCGATCTCCCAGCGAAGGCTCATACAATATTCAGACTTGAAGCCTTATCGATTATCCCTCAACTGATTACGCAGCATTAGATGTGTTTTGCATAATATGTCGGCAGAGTCTCCCCAC
>NC_089753.1:7309955-7317455 GCF_040412425.1 Macrobrachium rosenbergii | reverse complement strand
GGGAAAAGATTCAATGAACCCGACTGGTCATAAAAAAAAAACAGACATTAGGTAGTCAATAAATAGAAACAGATAAACAAAAAATTATAAAAATAAAACCCTAAATTCCAAAGAAATGACCTGCTCGTCAAAGTCATCATTTTAGTATCCGCAAAGAGCCACCCAACAAAATTAGAGAAAAATAACTGAAAAAGTCATACAACATTGCTAGAACGGTGGAATAATCATGACCTTTGCATCCGCATATAAAAAGCTGGAAAGAACGCATCATTTTCTCTCCTCAGAAAACAGATATCAGACGTTTTTGTTTCATCCCTTTCTGTGAATGGAAGAGTGTTTAAAAATGACTTGTACATTCGCGATTTTAGAATATACATTAAGACTAGATGCTGTTGTCTATGTATATATGTACTCTATATTAATATGTTTATATATATATACATACATACATACATATATATATATATATATATATATATATATATATATATATATATATATATAATCTGGAAACTCTTAATTTATATATTTGTAATACCTACAATGACTTACGTAAGTTAATAAGTTATTGTGGTTATTACAAATTTGATGGATATATATATATATATATATATATATATATATATATATATATATATATATATATATATATATATATATATATATATATATATATATATATATATGTGTGTGTCTATATCTAATATATAGTTTATATAGGAGAGAAAATGAAATTTTCTCCCAAACAGAAAACTGACCAGCCACACCAAGTACATTATCTTGACCATAAATTTCTTAAAGTAATTTCCCGAGATCAATTAAAGAAACTGAAACATACTTTCGAAAATAAGGGACGTTTACCTTTGAAATAATGTAAATAAGCATCCTTTCTTGGATGATGTTGATTCGTCTAACTCCACTTTCCAGGTAACAGCCTACTATAAACCTATAGGTCAGGGCACCTGTCTTAACGGTAATAGTGAACGTGCAGAGAAGTACAAGGCCAGAGTGGTATATAAGAAACTAAACAGAGCATACTAGGTAATTAAGAATTGATATGATTTTCACAGTGAAATGCATCTGATAAAATAAATGTTTATAGATAATAGTTATTACAGTAGAAATGTGGATGATATTACCAATAAATTCATTTCACTGAGACTTGAGAACACTGCCACTTTAGGAGCAAATGAGAAATTAATCATAAAGTATCATAGTCAAATGCACAGCAATTAAAAAACTGAAGACATGGTGATTAAATAATGTTATTTATAGTAACATTACAACCAGTGGCAAAAACCAAAACCTCAACCTTATTTTCTTTACAGAACATAAAACTTCAAACATTTTCATAAAAAATAATCTCTCACAAAGTAACTGATCTGTACAACAGACTAATGTTGTCTTCTCTCTCCCGCACTGCACGGCGGACAACACATGGGGCTAACACAAACTCCATTATCACGAAGATCAACCAGTCACCTCCAAACAGACAGCACATTTCAACGTTTCTTATATTTTTTTTACAAAAACAGTTATTAAAAATACCAGTCTTGTAAGAATCCACCAGCACCACTATCATCACAATCAACTGAAAATCTTATTTCCACTCTCACAGACGAAAATCTGAACACTAGTGTTGACCAATTAATATCTCCAACTTCTCAAAATGTTGTTCCTGATGCTACCAGTAAACACAGATGCTTTACAATGCTGAACCCAACATAAGAAATTTCCCACAAAACAGTAGCATCATTATTATAGCTACTACTTAGCTACTTAAACATTTCCACTCTCTAATCACTAAACCCATTACAACTTTGAATCAACAGTAGTTTATCTTGCCGCATATTCCCATTCTCCCCAAATCACTCTGTTTCAGAAACTAATTCCTCAGACACAGAAGTGTTTTACCCTTTCACTGGCACAAAACGCGGATCCGCAACCCATCAGTTTATGGCACAGCCCCATCTGCACTCCTGTGACCTTTCCCCTTTGTTTCTTGTACCACTTACTCCACTTGCCCTTGATTCAGATCCTACTTCACCTTGTAAATATCGTCCCTGCCATCTTTGCCTTCCACAATAACTTCACCCTCCTTACAAGGTATGGTAAGATCCGAAAGCAAATGTAATTTAGCTGAATTTCATGAAAAAGGACAGTGTAAAAACGGAAAAGCCCTTTAAAAAATACCCTTGACGTGAACGTAGTAAAAACAATCATTCATCACCTAAGTCTACTTTACGTAAAAGCTCTGAAGGAAGAAGTATTAATGTACACCACTTGTTGTAGCGGGGATGCTTTAGTAACTACTATCACTTACGAGAATTAGCTTAGGTCCAATTCAGCTTAACTAACTGCTATGTACTTGATTCACTGTACAGTACAAGGGATGATCCTGGAAATATGCCATGGATTCTCCCATCACGCCCTAATGGGATCGATCCATAGTTTTTGGCTGGTGAAACGAGGCTGAAACCAATGAGCCATAAGACCAATATGCATATATATATATATATATATATATATATATATATATATATATATATATATATATATATATATGTGTGTATATATATATATATATATATATATATATATATATATATATATATATATATATATATATATATATATATATACACAGTAGGTACCATGTTGCAGTGTCCCACGAAACATTACATTCCCAAAGACGCTGATGTTGCTTCATCATTGTTGGTGTAATTTTCTAAGCGTTGAACTCTCCTCTTAAAATGTTGCTGTAATTCATGACACATTGTTATACCTCCTCATAAACGCTGATGTACTTCCAGAAACGTTGGTATATTTCTCAAAAATTTCGTTCTTTAACATTCATGTCATTTGAAAAAATGTTGCAGTGATTGAAGAATTGTACTTACTTTTCTCTATAAACATAAAAACATTGATTTTCTATCTAACATCTTGATGTATCTTTTTATACGTTAATGATTCCAAAAAGTTGACATCTTTCCCTAAATGTTAAAGGAATTTATTAAATGTTATGGCTCCGTGAAACGTAGTTTCATATCTTGAAATAGTAACGAATTTTCAAACGTTATTTATACGTCCAGAAACGTTAATATTTTCTGAAAGGATTGCCTATTTCCTAAAATCTAGAATCTAAAGTAAGAAAAAAGTGATAGCAAAAGTTATCATAAGAAATTACTCAAGTACGTGTAAAATAACTTTTGGAACTAGGACCAAAAAACATGAAAATTAATAAGCCCGATTTTAAATGAAAAACATAAATAGATAAAATAGTATAATCAAATCTTGAATAACCTAAAAATAATAAAAATCAAGCAAATTACTTTTATAATCCTAAACAAACTTGAAAAAATAAATTAGCCCTGGGAAATTACAAATAAGAATTTAAAATGATTCACAAATTAACACCCGTAATTAGGAATAAGTTTGCATTAATTAGGAATAAATTTACACAATAAATTAATACCGAAAATTACCAGCATTAGTCTGGAAAGAAAACTTTGAAAAATAAGAAATTACTGAAACCAATGAAAAAATGTCCTTCAGGAAGCATTCAAACAACTCCAACAAGAACTTTCATCATTAAAAATCCAGCCTTCAGAATTACTCAAACTCAAATAACTTACAAGAAAAAAAAAAGAAAAGAGTAAGAAAAACAAAACTAATTAAGTCGGGTGACTTCCAATGAGTTCCCGGAATTTTATGAATGAAGCGCCCTCGCTAAAATGCATAATTACAGCGACTTCAGTGAAAAAATATAAATAACCGCCTCGAGGATTAATTAATTTCTGGAAGTTTAAACACGCCTCCGAAATAGATATTTCTCTACCTTTTTTCGGCCTCGATAAACGAAAGGAATTTTATTCCGCCATCATTTTACTTTTTTTTCAGTCCGGTTAAGCGAAGTACGTTTTTTTATAGTCAGGCCCAGGCGGGATTGCCAAACTAATGACCTCGTTTACCTAAGCCTCAAAATAAACTCTACAAAATGAGTCCCAGGCCCAAAGGAAGAGACAGACAGCCCCTGAGAGGACGGAAAGTTTGCAAGTTCCGGAAAAGGGAAGAGGTCCTTGTTATCATCCCGGTCCGGATAACCGAAAGGATGTCTCTGCCATTTGTGTTTATTGAAATGTTTCTTCCTTGGTCTTATTTTCTCTTTGAAGTGTGAGCTGTAAGAGGTGTTCATTTTCCAAGCCAAAGCAAGTGTGCTGGGATGCTGTTACTAGTCCTTATACCTCAACAACTTAATCCTTCCACAGTCGGCTACCTGCCAGATATATATTCAATGCTTAGGTCAAACCTTCCACAGTCAATTAATTACTAGGTACACATTTCAGTGCTTACGTCAACAGACGCATATTGAACTTTTCATGAAACGGACATTCAAACAATGCCGTGAGAGTTCATTATACATATCATGCTGCTTCCACGACTGGATAAAAGGGGAAGGGGATGAGGGAAAGGGGAAGACATTACCGGATCTTGTAACAAACCATCGCAAGCAGCAGTAGGTTATCATGAAACCCGATGACTAAAAGAGCGAATAACTTATAAACAAATCGATATCTTGTGCTTACAAATAGAAAAGTAGGGTTTCACGTAGCGCAGTTCCGCCTAAATTTCTATGCGAACTGTAAGTTTTAGAACGTGCTAACACGAAAGAAAAGATAATGCTACGCTAATTAAATTTGAAATCATAGACAAAAAGAATAAAGTAGATATGTAAAACCAGCAAACAACACAAGTGAGAAAAAACAAATATCAAAAACGTTTTAAATACATTAATGGGAGACTAATTTTGATATCAAATCTGACATCAATTCACATAAAAAGCAGATGGAATATGAATTTAAAACTTAGGACAAAGGCCAAGCGCAGGGACCTATGAGGCCATTCGGCGCTGAAACAAAAGAAAACATCGCAGTTGCACTATGAAACAACTATTAGGAGAGGGTGGAAAGACAGATGGAAGAAAGAGAATATGACCGGAGGTACAGTAAAAGGAATGAAAGGTTGCAGCAAGGGGCCGAAGGGACGCTGCAAAGAACCTCTAGTAATGCCTACAGTGCACCAAGTGAGTTGCACCGGCGGCACTATCCCCTAGAGGGCAAAAAGCCCAGGGAATGATAGAGTGGAAGATAGAGTAAATCAATATATTGTCAAGGAAAAAGGAGAACCTTTTCCCACCAGGATAATTAAGTTTTCAGGTATCAATTTCCCCCATGGTTTCGCCAAGGGTATCATTAAAACATTAAGGATATTATTTGCAACATCCTGGGAAAGATTTCAGATGCTCGCTTTTATTTGAGTAAATGACAAACATTTTTCCAGATTCAGAAATTTCTCTCTCTCTCTCTCTCTCTCTCTCTCTCTCTCTCTCTCTCTGGTCAGGTTGATGCTATTTTTTCTTAATCCTTAAGAATATGTCAAGATTGTTTAATAATAATAATAATAATAATAATAATAATAATAATAATAATAATAATTTTACATCTCACTGGTGAATCGACACATCGATCCTGGCCAGAAGAAGGGCAAGGTCTATAGACCTTCGGGAGGAGGGTGGGGGAGGGGGAGGGAGTGGGGAGGCGCTGTTGACCTAAAAGTGGATTACAAAATGCACAAGGCTGCGGTGAGTCTCTCCCAAGGTGGAAAAAGGCTTGGGCTATCAACCTCAACCTCAATGACGTGTCGGCGAAAAAAAAATAACGATACGAGTCACGTGGCATCTGCTAATAAGAAAGGTAAGGTTGATGTAGACGCCGAAAACATCCGACTTTAGAGCTGTGAAGGACAACAGACTATCAGGCTAAGAGAAAGTATAGTAATGAATCCAATATTTCGTGAATGGTTATCTTCACTCAATGCTTGTCTCATATGTGTCTATACAACGGCCACTGACAAGGAGCCAACTACAAAAGGTACCAATTAAAAAAGAGCATCGATCAAACACACACACACACAAACCCATATATATATATATATATATATAGACAGTATATATATATATATATATATATATATATATATATATATATATATATATATATATATATATAAGTTTCATAACCACGATACCCTCTTACCTTCTCGAATTCTTCACGCTATTTGGATACGCTTGTTACTACAAAGTCTGAGATCCAAATGCAAGATTATGAAGAAATTCTGACATTCACGCTTCTTAGTGGCAAGCGTGTCCAAAAAAGTGTGAAGAATTCAAGAAGTTAAATGACCCTGTGGTCATTACAATTACATATTTCTCAAAAAAAGTGACCAAGAATTTTATATACATAATATATATATATATATATATATATATATATATATATATATATATATACTTATATATATATATATATATACATATATATATATATATATATATATATATATATATATATATATATATATATATATATATATAATATATATGTTAAGTCATTGATGAACTATGTGCTGGCCTATCAGAAGTACATCCGGCAGGTGCAGTTATGTTGACATTGGAGGTTTACACAGTTAGAGACAGCAGGTATCTGACGCCTTCATTTGTGCTTTTTGATCATGGCCTAAGCGCATGGAGACCGTGCGATCCTTCGGACATTGAACCGGTGTCGTCACGCTTCCGGGGAGAAGTGATTAAGTGAGTGCGTATGTGTGTACACTCTCTAATGGTATATTATGAGAGGAACAGACAATAGCAAGGGGACTTCGTTTTGTGGTTGGGTATGATTTGCTTGTTGTTCAGTGTTTAAGAACCACCACTGTGAAGATCTGTTATTTGAGGCCATAGAAGTGAGTAAGATAGCTCATTAACACTTATATCTTTTCCAGACATTTTGTGGAAATACCCCGTTTGTGTTGCATTTTCCCGTTCTGTTCTCCATTTCTATAATATGTATTTTGTTTAAGCATTTATGGTGGAATAACGTGGGAGGAATTCCCAAATCTGTATTTTTTAGTGCTTTGAAAAATAAAAAAGATTTTGCTTGTCTTCTTCAGATGTTTCACTGAGTAAGAGATCGAGAATGTACTCATTGGGAATATATTAGCTTTTGACCTGTTTATTTTATTTGATGACCAAGGTGTTAGTCATTAGTACTGGTTGGTCTAGAAACATTCGATGGATTGTGTATCAGAATTTCCTTTAGTTATGATTTCCATTTATATGTCCGTAGCTTTTGCTGAATTACTTTCGTTAAATTTGCAAACAAAGTCTAGGTTTGTATCTCAGTGTTTAATTCCAGTAGGCCTTTGCTTGAGGATAGATTCAGTGAGAGGAGTCGACGTGGGAGAAGGAATTTGCTGACCCGGGGCTGGTCACCGCCACCAGAGAAGGGTGTAAGATGATTGATGCTGTTCTTAAAACAGATACAGTAAGAGATTACGACCCCTATCTGACCTGGGTATATATATATATATATATATATATATATATATATATATATATGGGTCATAACATATATATATATATATATATATATATATATATAT
>NC_089753.1:7292455-7307455 GCF_040412425.1 Macrobrachium rosenbergii | reverse complement strand
CGTTGTTGCATATCGCGGTGTGTATTTGAGCACTAACCCCATCTATCGAGTGCTTGGGAAGTCAAGCCTCAGTTAGATCTCCGCTTTGCTTGCTCCGTCCTTTGTTCAGTTTGCCACCTTTTCTGTCTGTAGTAAACTGAGGCTTAAAATATGTTTAATATGAATACATTAATTTTCACCACAACTGCAGCGAACTTAGTGATAATTTTTTATTAATGATAATAGCAGTATTCCACGATAATTCGGTAAACTTTAAAACTGTACATCGATATCAAACATTACAACCATTCCTTTGATAAAATATAAACTAAAGAATTTCCACTGACTTTTTACATGTCACCAGTGGAACTCACCACCACGACGACACCGCACCCTGATAAAGTAACACAATAAAAAATAAATCAGTAACACAAAAAAAAATCAATAAAAAACTTGCTGAAGCCACACCTATCACTTTCGCTGAAACCATCTCTTGGAAGCAGCCAGTGAAACCAAGGTCTAAAGTCTTGAGTGAAACAAGATGCTAGGAAGGGAGGAGGAAGACGCCTCTCGTTCTCGCTGTAGCAGCTGGCCGATTAAATTAGGGGAGGAAACTTCATAGACCTTCGCTTTATGTCTTCAAGCCGCTCTCGACGAGCTGAAACACACATAAGGATTTGGCCCTAACGCTGACCTTTTCGCTTGAGCTTTGGTGTGGTAGTGGTAGCAGCAGCAGCAACAGTAACAGTAACAGCAACAGCAGCAGCAGCAGTAGTAGTAGTTATAAATGGAGCTTTGATATATAGTAATATATAATTATAATAATATAGTTTTTATCATCGTCCTAGCATTGTGACATAAAAAGGAAACCAAGAATTTAACGAATGAATACTTCAGACAGGTAAGAGTGGAAGGATATTCCAATGTTACTGATATATCTTCAGTTTCTAAAATAGATTTTCCAGTTGCTCTAGACTTTATCTAAATATATGTGTGTGTGTGTAACCGAATCATGAAAATATGGAATGTGATGATTATATAAATAAAGAAAAATCCACGAAGGAAAGGGAAAAATGAAGTACTGCAAGGCCTTTCGACTTCTTGTCCTTTACTTAGCAGACTGAAAAAATATAAAAATAAGTTTACATAAAAAGCTCGTATAAATGACAGATGGGGGTTAGAAAGGAAAAAATATGTACCTCGAATCCAACACAATTGAAGAATTAGTAGGCATACCAAAACAGGGTTAAATATTTAAGAGGTTTTTACAAAGGATTGGGCTCAACAGCTCAGAAGCAGGGACAGGACAATTAATAGATTATACACTCATGGTGACTGACCACCAAAAAATGTTATAAAGGTACAACTCAGTAATTCTCCTTTTGGCAAACAATACAAATTTTTGCAAGGTGAACATTTGAAAAAAAAAAATATATATATATATATATATATATATATATATATATATATATATATATATATATATATATATATATATTAAATATACAAATAAATAGAAATTATATATAAAGTAACTAATTTGTAATTAAGTCAGTGATTTTATCTTTCAAGTCATTCTTGAACATTTTATTTATACAGGGGTCCAAATAATACACGCCAGGGCTAAGGTTAAAATTACAACTGGAAGTAAGCTGTACAACAGCGGATTGTAAAAGATTTTGTGAGGAGAAATCTTTCGATCTGGCAATCACTGAACTTTCAGTCCAATTTATCCTGTGAGAATTTTCACTTAAATCAATGAATATAGCATTGGGTGTTTGCCCAGTTTTGACAGAATACTTATGCTGTTTAATCTGTACTTCTAAATCCTTGTTAGATTGGCCAATATAAAAAGAGGGGCAGTACAAACATGGAATTTTATATATTATGTTGTTGTTTTCCTTAGGGCTAATTTTTATTGACATTCCTTTTAGTGTGTTATTATAGGAAAAAACGAGGTTGACATTAAAAGATTTCAACAATGTTTTTATGTTTTAAATATCAAGGCAAGCTAAGAAAGTTCTTAGGGGTTTCTTTCTCCATGTTACTTTCACTATAAAACTTTTTGTGGGCTTTATTATAACAAATATCTAGTATATGTGAAGGATAACATAAATCTGTCCCTATTTTTCTTATGTATTCGATTTCTTGATCCAAATACTGGGGACTGAGAGGGTGCAATGCTCTTAAAAACATAGAAGAAAAAAATGGATATTTTGATATTAAGGTGATGGCCTAAATAAAAATGGACATTAGTTAAGATGTTGATTGGTTTCCTATAAATACTGAATTTGTATTGAAATGGCTCTCTATGTATAAAGCATCTAAGAAAGAGAGGCAGCTGTCGTTTTCTAATTCTAAAGTAAACTTAATGTATGGTACCTGGTTACTCAAATTAGAGAGTAAATCATTTACATTACTACCAGCAGGAAAAACAGCTAAAATATCGTTAACATATCTATACCACTTTAAAGGAGCATAAATGATATCAGATAAATATCGTTTTTCAAAGAATTCCATAAACAAGTTTGAGAGGAGTGGGGATAAAGGATTGCCTATTGCCATACCAAATATTTGTTGGTAAAATTCATCATTGAATATAAACTTACAATCACAAATGCGCTACCTAGTGAGTGAAATAATGTGACTTACAGGTAGAGGTGATTCATGGTGGATTAGTTCATTGCCAAGATACTCTAAAATAGAATCTATGGGAACTTTAATAAAAAGATAACAAACATAAAACTAACGAATCTATCAGTGGGGCAAAAAGTGACTGTTTCATTTATCAACTAGATCTAGAGAATTACATATGAGAGAATCGGAGATAGTTCCGAGTAACGGTTCAAGAGCTTGGTAATACTCGTATATTTCGAAACTTTATATGATACTCAGCCAACGGTACTGATAATAGGCCGCATAGGATTATTTTCTTTGTGCGTTTTTACTAATTCTTCAATTGTGTTGGATTCTTAAATTATGTTGGATTCCAGGTACATATTTTTTCCTTTGTAATCCCCATCTGTCATTTATACGAGCTGTCTTTGTAAACTTATTCTTATATTTCTTCAGTCTGCTAAGTAAAGGACAAGAAGTGAAAGGCCTTGCAGTACTCCATTCTTTCCCTTTCCTTCGTGGATTTTGTCTTTATATATATATATATATATATATATATATATATATATATATATATATATATATATATATATATATATATATATATATATTCCCTCACGTTTCCCAACTTGGGATATAAATCCCTCCCAAGTGTACAGCTCCTGGGAAGAGAAATACGGAAAAATTTAAAAATGACTCCTATAAATATTCCCCGAGCCTCCCAAAGAAGGACCTCCCGAAGTTCACAAAAGGACCCCGTACAAGGGAATTGGAGCTATTTCCTACTTGACGTTTTCGAAAAGTAGGATTTGATGGTGGAGAGAAGGACTGAATGGTCCTTCTTTTGTTGGAAGCAGGGGAAGGGGTGGGGGAAGGGGACCGGAGGAGGGAGGGGGGAGAGGGGGAAGCAAGGCATTGGGGGAAATTCACACATAGGCCGAAGGCGAGACCGATCCAGAATACGAAATTTTACGAGGACTGACTTCAAGTTGTGCTACTGGGAGCCGGCCAACAACAACAATAACAATAACAGCAACAACAACCATTTACAAGCTTGAAGTTGCTCTGTTGAAAGGTGCCCAACGACTACAAAATTGTTAAAGGTTTTTGGCGTTGTAATACTCACGGGCTCATGGCGTGCCTTCGGTAACTCAGTATGTAAGAAAGAGCATTGTATTCTAACGCTCGTGCAATAATTTGCACTTCATATACATGAATACATATGAACATCTGCATTCGGATACGAAAATACATACATACACACACATATATGTGTGTGTGTATGTATGTACTTATGTGTGAATGTGTGTGGGCCCTAGGGTACACTGGTTACGAGTAAGGGTACCTGATCGGCCCCTAGAGAAAAGGAGACCCCATCCACTGTGCTCCTACTGACACAAACTGAGTTATGTACCTGGTAATTAGCAGACTGTGGCGGGTCACAGCCTTGCTGAGAAAGGGCGACGAGCTAGCACTCTCATCCCAAGTGTGTATGTGACTGCATGAATGTATGTACGTACGTGAGACCTTCGGTTCTCAGGCGTCGCAAGACAACCGTCAGGAAAACGACGTCATATGTAACGTAAAGTATTGATCGTAAAAGGAGAACTTAGGTATCCGTGGCAGCTGCATCGCTTTGCAGAGCAATTGCGAAGCTCTTCCAAGGGCAGTTGAGTGCTGCTCTGCAGTGCTGTTCGATGGCGCTGGAATCCTTGTGAGGATTCGCCCGTCATGCTTTACAGGGAAATAAAGGTACAATGTCAAAATTACTTCGTGTGACCCAGTTTCGAAATATCTGTCTGAATTCTGAGTGACTGGCATCATATTTCTATCAACACATTTCCTCAGTTTGGAAGAATGCATCTTATCTCTCTGTGAATGTAACAAAATACAATTGTTTTACACACAAATAATACACACACACACATTATATATATATATATATATATATATATATATATATATATATATATATATATATATATATATATATATATATATATATATATATATATATATATATATATATATATATATATATATATATATATATATAACCAATACACACATACGGCACAAAACATTCATATATATATATATATATATATATATATATATATATATATATATAAAATATATATATATATATATATATATATATATATATATATATATATATATATATATATATATATATATACAAAAGCAGTTCCACACTTCATCAGTGCTGCAATACCTGAATCTGAATGTAAAGAATCTGAATATCTTACATACACATACAGGAGAATACATTCAGAAATATGCATAATCAGCACCAAGTTTCGTTCGTTTTGAAGTATTTTGCCTCAATTTAGTATAAATGTTATGAAATTCTATTTATGCGTGTACATACACACGCCGTATATTAACATTCATATAAATCCGTCTACCCATTTCATCAGTTTTGAAGTGTGTCTGAATTTGTTATGAAAATAAAACGTACGACATACGACACATTTCACCATTCCTACATAAGCAAAATCCGTGTCACATTTCACCTGTACTGAAGAATGCTTCTGAACTGCCTTCGAGTGGAACATTTTATTTTTTACGCGACGCACATCAACACTTGGACACATGCAACATCCGCTGCACATTGTCGTTACAATATGTAAAACTAAATCGTTGTGTTCGGCACATGAGGGAACGACATGAGTGACATTAGAATAAATCTTGAAGGAGGCCAAACGAAGACAGTCTTGTTCAATGAAGTTAACAGATCAGGTAAGGATTTTACGGGAAGTCAGAGAGAGAAGAGAGAGAGAGAGAGAGAGAGAGAGAGAGAGAGAGAGAGAGAGAGAGAGAGAGAGAGAGAGAGAGAATCTGAAGATTGGAAATTACACCATTTGGAATATAAGAGTAACAGTACTGAAATTTAGAAACAGCAGCACTGGAATTACAGCATTTGTAAATCTGGAATAACAGACCATAGACTTGAAAAATACTTGCAATGGAATTCAGGTATAATAGCTTTTGGAATTCCAGCGTAAAAACACTGGAATTTACGAAAAACATCAGTTACAATGTAGGAAGACCGTATTTGGAATTTTGAAAATAAAACAGTACGAATGCATAATAATCAGCGATGGAGTTTGGGAATAAGATGTGTACAATTGACATTTGGAATTTAAGAATAATACTAAGAACTTTAGGAATTACAACACATTTGTGGAAATAAACGTAGTGTATTTCCTGTTTAAGAATACGAGAATTTGGAGTTTTGGAATAAAAATACTCAGAAATTCCCATCATAAAAAGACAAAACTGCAGAGCAAAAGAACTTCCACTGCAAAATATTCCTAGTGACAGGATATATCAAATGATGGAAAACACTTCAAGTTATGTACAGTATTTCACGTAATGGGCAATGCTCCAAATGACATTTAGTATTGTAAGAAATGATCAACATTCCACGTGAAATACACTATTTCAGGTGAAAGGAAATACTCTCAGTGATGTACGATACTTCAAATTACGAAGTCTCCCAATCGATGTTTACTGTTTCAGGCATTAGACAATCATGTCCATGAATGTCCATTTTTTTCAAGAAACAAGAAATGGCTCAAGTGATGTGCAGTATTTCAAGTACTGGACCATGCCCGAAGTGGTGTACAGCATTTCAAATTGTGTTCAGTACTAAAAAAAAAAAAAAACACTGTCAAAATTTAGACAGTCCATTACATGCTAGGTGTTTCTAAATATGCCAAGGGATCTGCAAATTTATCAAGCAACAAGGGAGAGAAAAAGATGCACAATCTCTTTGTCAACAAAAGTAAAAGTAGCCGTCAGTACATCTAGATAGCCCTTTGTTGGCCGAGTCGGTTGAGCTTCAAACTGTCATTCGATGGGCCGGAGTTCAATTCCCGCCGCCGGCTGATGAAGAGTTAAAGGAATTTAGATGCCTAAGTGTGAGATCGACGATTGAAAAATAACGCATTGTCTTCATACGCCTGGGTGCCAGCTTCTGCTTATTTGAAAAACTACATACTTGCGTAACTACGAAAATGTTTATGCATACGTTTTTCATTTTCATCTGTTCGCGGATAAAGTTAAAAATGATTGATCTAACTGAACTGACGGATTGTAAGCAATCACTTAACTGCTGTATAGACAAATGTACCTTACGTATACAAAGGTGCGCACAGGAAAAAAAGATGTAGGCCCTTTTTCGTCAGTTTTATCTCCGAATTTCGGAAATAATGAATTTAAAATTGATTTATAAAAATATATAAAATGCTGAAATGAAAATTACATGTACAGAATCGCTACTGACTTCCTGAAAAAGTTTTACATCGATATACATAGGTATACATACCTTCATATTTACAGGAAGCCAAATTATCTTCCTACTGAATCATTTCAAGCGCTTCTAAATTAGTATTATTGACGTATTTCTTATATCTTTATGGACGTGATTCGTGTTCTGAAAGTGATAATTCAGTTTTCCTTGCTGAATTACTGCTAGCCTAGACAGGGAAGCCTCCGGACAGTTGCAAATCAGTGCCGGAAACGGAAATCTAAAACTCATTTTACAGCTTGCTCATCAGCGCGTCCGTTAGAAGACATTATTTTATACAGTTAATTTACCGGAATGTATTTTCACTGAAACGAAGAAACTTGTTCGTCATAACTGAAATACCAGCATGCACATCACTGCTCAGACGAGAGAAATGTCCTAATAAGTAAGGTTTCCCTCTTAAACCTCACCCCCTCCCCACCTCCATTCCAAACCAATCCCATATATACCCCTCCCCCTAAAAACCCTTCTCTCCCAGCCCACCCCACCCCCATCACAAGCGCTTGCACATTATGATGGCAGTGACTCCGTTCATGGCTTATTCAGGCATTGCCTTTAAAAGCTTTGACCAAAATCTTTGCTTTGGCTTCTTTGGCTCATTTTTTTAAAGATTCTTTTCTTATTTTCTTCTTTGAAAAACGTAGGAACATGTTCATGAATAAAAGAATGTATTTTTATTTCGATATTTAATTTTTATTTCCTTTCCGGTCTATAATATATATATATACATATATATATATATATATATATATATATATATATATATATATATATATATATATATATATATATACATATATATATATATATATATATATATATATATATATATATATATATATATATATATATACAGATATACATATATATATATATATGTACAGTGTATATATAAATATATATATAGATACATATGTATATATATACATATATATATTATAGACACATATATATAAATATGTGTGTGTGTTTGTGTAGACATATAATACATATATATATATGAACAAAAATTGTTTGTTAATGTGCAGGGAGTTTTCAGCGAATTCATCAATGATAAACACAAAACCAATACCGACAAAACAAACTTGACCTACAATGCATAAAAATAATTGTTTTTTCTTTAAGAAAAACAAAAGAATAATAATAGTTTGCGCCCCGTCACAGCGTAAAGTTTTGCATTTGAGTTCTTGCTGTGATACATGCACAGCGATTGAGAGAGAGAGAGCGTGTATTCGAAGACTAAGCCAGGTAAGTAGGTATATCACATATTAGACGAATGTTTTCACCTTGAATAAATCTCATTATTATTATTATTATTATTATTATTATTATTATTATTATTATTATTATGTAGCTTTTTATCTTAAATTACCGACGCTGCAAAGTTAAGTAGAAAAACAATCTAAATAATAATTTTTACTTTTATATATCTTAAAGCTCGCCCCGAAGATCTGTTCTTAAATAAGAGCTGAAAACTGGGGAATGATAAAGTCAGAGAAGTGGGACAACCCAATACGAAATGACCAAAGAGAACGGACGAAAATGGGAAAAATAAAGTCAGAGAAGTTGGACAGCCCATTTCGAAATGACCAAAGAGAACGGACGAAAATGGGAAAAATGAAGTCAGAGAAGTTGGACAGCCCGTTTCAAAATGACCAAAGAGAACGGACGAAAAGGGGAAAAATAAAGTCAGAGAAGTTGGACAGCCCATTTCGAAATGACCAAAGAGAACGGACGAAAGGGAGAAAAATAAAGTCAGAGAAGTTGGACAGCCCATTCCGAAATGACCAAAGAGAACAGACGAAAGGGGGAAAAATAAAGTCAGAGAAGTTGGACAGCCCATTTCGAAATGACCAAAGAGAACGGACGAAAAGGGGGGAATAAATTCAGAGAAGTTGGACAGAAATGACCAAAGAGAACGGACAAAAGGGGAAACATAAAGTCAGAGAAGTTGGACAACCCATTTCGAAATGACCAAAGAGAAACGAAAAGGGGGAATAAATTCAGAGAAGTTGGACAGGAAATGACCAAAGAGAACGGACAAAAGGGGAAACATAAAGTCAGAGAAGTTGGACAACCCATTTCGAAATGACCAAAGAGAACGGACGAAAAGGGGAAATAAAGTCAGAGAAGTTGGACAGCCCATTCCGAAATGACCAAAGAGAACAGACGGGGGGAAAAATAAAGTCAGAGAAGTTGGACAGCCCATTCCGAAATGACCAAAGAGAACGGACGAAAAGGGGGGGGGAATAAATTCAGAGAAGTTGGACAGCCCATTTCGAAATGACCAAAGAGAACGGACAAAAGGGGGAAACATAAAGTCAGAGAAGTTGGACAACCCATTTCGAAATGACCAAAGAGAACGGACGAAAAGCAAACGACAGAAAACAGCGTAGTGTATATCGTAAGGCACACTACAAGTACCACCCTCAAGTGGGATACATTGATGGAGGGGCTATCTTTTTTTGGGAAGAAATCAAAGATGCATCCGTTTCCAGCAAGGGCCTAAGAAACAGAGAAGGAAACTTTGGCGCAGTTGCTTTCAATTTCGCATTACCGGAACGTCTCGGCGCTGCGGATCCGGGAAAGTCGTTGGGTAATCACTCGGATGTTTTGCTATTTTTGCCCCTAAGTTTCCGGGACTTGAGTTGTAAAAGCATTCCTCATCTCGCAAGATCTGATAGTAACGTCGTGTCATATAACACGAACTTGAAATGAAGACGCGACAGAGATAATCTCTTTGTACAAAAAAAAAAAAAAAAACACACATTTAAACACACACACACACATACATGATATGTAAAACCTTCAGTAGAAATTAGTTAACAGAACAGCAAGAGCATTCCTCACTCAGCAGGAACCGAAATTCGGGTCATGCTTCATAAAATATACGTGATATGAAATGACGTCATGAAAGTAATTTTCAAAACAAACGCTGCGCACAGTGAAAAGTCAAGAAAACTGAAAAACAAATATTACATTACAGTAAATAGAAATAAGAGAAAAAAAATTGCTACCTAACTTGAGATTAATGGCTGTATTGAGGCTTGAGAATTTAAGGATTATTTTCTACCACCTTTATTTAATTTAAGTAATAGTGGATTTTTGTGGGGGTGCTAAAGTACTTTGTCTGTCGTAAGATTATGTAGATTATATCTATGTATAAATGCTGGTGACGCATTATTTTTCACTTTTACTCCAATTATATAAACCATCATCACTGGCGTCATTATGAAAATAATGGTAGTTATCATTATCATCATCCAATAATGATTATAATATATGATAAACCAGAAAACAACAACAACAACAACAATAATAATAATAATAATAATAATAATAATAATAATAATAATAATAATAATAATAATAATAATAATGTGCTGTTGCATTTGGAGCTGAAACTATCCCTGATATTAAGGAGACGATGATGATAAAAATTTACCGTTATCATAATAATAATAATAATAATAATAATAATAATAACAATAATAATAATAACAATAATAATAATAATGTAGTAAGGACGACGACCAACATTACCATTCCCACCAGCAAACAGAGCTGTGGTAAGAGCAGCACTGTTATTTTTGTTGTTATTCTGTTTCTTATTTTCATCAAAGCGATGGGTGTTGAACAAATTGTTTTTATTGTTACGTTCTGAATGCCCTTTCATGCTGTGAATTTTTTCGTGTTGTTTCTCTTACAATGAGAATCATCACCGTCTGCTGACGGTGAATACTCGAAAGTGCTTGCTGCATTTACTTGCTCGTGCATTTCCCTGCACGCTCCATTTCATTAATTTAGCTTTACATTAATCTTAAATGGGTTTTGTTGATCCATGAAATTCATTTACTTCAGCTGCTTTTATTCAAAACGGATTACTTTTTTCTTCTAAAGGGCATTGCTCCACACGCTGGTACCCTTCTTGTTTTCCGCAAATCTATTAGGGTGGGGTTGTCAGTCCTATATATACTTCCCTATCGAGTTAATCTGTCGATCTCTCTACCTTGAACATCATAAAATTTCCCTGCTGAGCTTTGCATCACTTCCATTTTTGAAGCAGAACGCACAAGGGTTTGCCATCCAGGACTTGATGAGTGGAAACTGAGGACCCAGTATTCCTTACGATCTTCCGCATTCCTGCTAGTCTCGGTTTCTTGGATTTAAGGAGTAAATACGAAATGAGTAACGATTAACTGCATGAAGATTCATTTAATAGTTATCAAATTTTATTCCGCTTGGTTTTTTTTTTATCGCTGCCGCTCGTCTTACACCAATAAGGATTTTGAAAAAAGGCGACATTTATAAAACTCTTTAGTCATGTTTTTCACTCAAATTCTAGTGCTTCCCTAACCTAGTTGTGACCCCCACTTGTGGCAATAGACCCATAAAGTCTGTTGTGAGTTTGCTGAGGATTTTCCCAGTTCATCCACGTTCTACCTATCTATTACAGCATATTCATCATTACTTTCAATTTTCCTGTATATATTTAAGTAGCTGTTGCCTTATAATAGAACAGCGATATACATCACATACTTTAGGTCAGAGAGAGAGAGAGAGAGAGAGAGAGAGAGAAAGTGTACAATTCGGGCCGACGCGTTTGCGCTTGTCATTAGTCAAATACGCGAGTTCAATTTTAGAAATACAATGCTTCGTTCTCTAAATACAATTCATTAAGGGCTACGCCAGGGGATCTGTGAAAACACAACACTGCAATTACCTCTAATTACAATGCAGCGGCAGTTTATCACAAGTTCAACAGACAGATTACGTTTCAAACGCAATGGAAATTTACCCCTAGATTCAGGGTCTATTTACAGGCAGCTATACATTAATCATTGCTGAAATCTGGAAGGATAAAACAGGTATAATGAACTTTTAGATGTGAATAAAAGGTAAACATATAATATCACCTACTTGGAATAGACAGATTCAAATGATGTGACCAACAAATAATCAGCTTACACAAAAATAAAATATAATATCCGATATAAACGGGTATGATTCAGGCCATATAAGTATAATACGGTGTTATAAATAGTAGGGCTTGTCTATTCAATGGGTAAGCTACTGCTGTACTTTGAATGTTGCTCCAGAGAACTATAGGCCACCTCTCAGCAACGTGGCGCTTGCCTGGTTTTGCTCTCATGCTGGTAACATTTGAAGGTTGGGAGATTGTTAATTCTTTTGACAATTTCTTCCTTCGTTCCCTCGTCATCTTATAATTAAGATTACTTCATTTTACGTTTGAATATCTTAAAGGATTCCTCAACGTCAGAGACATCAATTTCGTCATCGTCTGAATTACAAAAGGCCGTAAAAGTTTTTTTTATGAGTGAACACCTGTTTTAGATGTAATTCTTAGCTTACGGTTTAGGCCACACATTTTAAGAGACGCACAAACACACATATATATAGCCTACGGGTAATTGTAATTGTAATAGTCACAGTGCCCTCTAAACTTCTCAAATTCTTCACCCTTTTTGGATCTGCTTGTCACTACAAAGCCTTAGATCCAAACGCAAGATATATGAAGTGATTCTGATGTCCGATAGAAGGATACGAATCCGCATCCCGAGCATCAAGTCAGCAACGTGATCTAGTTCTGATACTCGCGATGTGGGTTCAAATCGTGCTACCGGACATTAGAATTACTTCATATTTCTTGCATTTGGATCTAAGGTTTTGTGATGACAAGCGTATCCAAAAGCTTCGAAGATTTCGAGAAGTTAAAAGAGTATCCTGGGTATTACAATTACAATTACACACACACACACACACACACACATATATATATATATATATATATATATATATATATATATATATATATATATCAATTTCAAATTGATAGGCAGCTACAAAAACACCATTAGGAATAAAATAGTTAGAAACAAAAAGTCGGTAGAGGGGAAGAGATTAGAGGGGGGTTTATATGGCAGCGTGTCTAGACTGTGAAGAAGGGTACTATGGCGAAACTGGCAAATCATGCAAAGAGCGAAGCAAACAACATCTGCAGAACATAAGGCATTATAATCAGACGTCGGCAGTTGCCAAACACTGTTGGGAAAATGATCACAGAATAGACTGGGAAAATATGAGTTTTCTGTACAGGAACACCAACAAAACATCTAGACTGGTTGTAGAGAACGCCTTCATAACTTGCGCCAACAACACGATGGCAGGGAACACCGGAAACGGCTTTGAAGACAGCATATCAAGAAAAAATCGTATACTCCACAGTAGCAAGAAAACGAAGAAAAACGCAACAGAACGCACGGAAAACGGACATCTGGAACCAGGGATCAGAGAAAGACCAAGGTCAAGAGAGGGTGGAGGTCACACAGGAAGAGCTAGGCGATTATAGGATTAAAAGTACCCAGCACACAGATATAAATACAGCCGGACTATGCGTTTGCTCATTGTACGGATATTTGATAATGTGGACTGTTTGTCCAAGAAAGCTTGTAACTTTTTGAATAAAAACTCCATTAGATACCATCCAGTTTGAATGAGGTCCTTTTAGTAATTCTACTAATGCACAGAACAATTGTGTATGTGATAAAGTTAATATATATATATATATATATATATATATATATATATATATATATATATATATATATATATATATATATATATATATATATATATATATATATATATAAACTATTCTACATTCAAGAAACATTAAAACATACATATACAAAGTGTCACAGGTACACACAAAAACACCCGCATCCAAACCCAAGATTTGTTAATGGGTCTCTCACCACCAGTCACAAAGTGAGGTTAGTGATCCTCCTTCGCCTCAGATGCTGATATTTTTTCAACCGCCTGCATGTTCGTTTATACTGTCATCATACCATTTGCAATCTAGATTTCCAATAGTCTTTATTATTCCTATTTAAGATATCTTAAACGAATAAGGTGAAGCCTGCATGATTTACGGCCTGTGTCTCATTCTCCCTCAAGTACTGTACTTCTGTTTATATATATATATATATATATATATATATATATATATATATATATATATATATATATATATATATATATATATATATATATATATATATGCCTTTTAACCGCAGCTTCTCAGTAAATCTTTAGGACAGAGATAGCAGGCTCCATGCCTTTCTCCAACATCGATTTTTTAGGAATGAGGCCTAAGTCACCCGTCCCCAACTCCAACAGTGAACTACAAAGATGTTATACACACACACACACACACACCCACACATGCACAAACGCTGTGTATATGTATATATACATATATTCAATTATTTACATTGTTATTTATATACATACTCTAAACGCGCGTCGACCGTTTGAAAGCAGCAATAGTTTATATCATGGAGTTCTATTATTGAAATAATACAGTGCAAGAGGGAATACCATATAAGAGAGAGAGAGAGAGAGAGAGAGAGAGAGAGAGAGAGAGAGAGACGCAATATGCACCTCTTCACTTCCCCAAAATAGGAAGCCAAAATGTTTCCCGAAACACAGCACGTGAAGAATTTGCCGCTTAAATGCAGGGAGAAGCCTACAACAGATAAAACGACTCGACGCTTTATATCTGGGTGCTGCTTATCAAGCGCAGAGCTCCCTCCTAAGAGCGGATTTCAGGCCGGGAGATGACAATAAAGTATCCCCACGAAATCCTTCCCCATCAGGCGCAGCCGAAATCCCATGTCAAAACATTTCGTGTCGCTTGACTCGGCAAAATCGGGAGCAATGACGTCATATCCATCGGACGACAATCTCGTCGTGACGGATACGAGAGGCAAGATCATCTCTCTCTTTTCCCTCTTTCTCTTTCTCTCTCTCCCTCTCTCTTTCTCAGCTTTTCTTCGGAATATCCTTGCCGTTCCATTCGCCTGTCACCGCTGACAGGCCCGTCAAATATTTTCGCCCGCCTTCGCCCGAACCCAGACGTGATCACGACGACATATTGGAAATTAAAAAGTCAAGTAAGTCTGCAATAAGCAAGATTTTGGAGGAGTTATCAGCATGTATGAGACACGTACGACAGTCTTGCCGTTTTCATCACTGCGTCTCCACTT
>NC_089753.1:7274955-7287455 GCF_040412425.1 Macrobrachium rosenbergii | reverse complement strand
TTTCAGCAAATAAACTGTAAATTAAGTATAAATATAATAAGAGAGAGTTGGAGAGAAATAGAGAAGGTGAGATTAGATGCATTCTTGTCTCTCCAACGAGGGAACTTGGATTGAATCCTCTGCGAGGAAGGGAAAATAAGCATATTTCTTTAATTAAAGATAAATTTATGCACATGGTCATCAAAGCAGTGAATTAGGTACCTGGTTAGTGGGTTGCAATTATGGTGGAATTGGCCATGGGCCTAGCAACCTCATCCAATAGAAGGTGCTGAGAACCATTTTACATGTGTGTGTGTGGAATTGTATTTGTGTTCGTGAACCGTATGATATTCCAGTATGCTTTGATCATGTACTAGAAACGACCAAAATATTACATCTGTATGAAAATCATAGACAAAATAATCCTTAACAAAAAAAAAATCAGCATAAATATACAGTCAAAAGTCTGACGATTATGATGCATTTAATTCTTGTCGACTGTCATGAAAATCGCTGGCATATCAAGGTATGAAGTATGACTGCATACAGTTGAAAAATAATGATAAAAAAAAGAGGTTTGCAGTTAACCACTGAATTCTTTAACACATTTCAGAATTCTTTAAAAAAGCCTGTTCACCTATAAATACTTGAAAAGTAAACTGATCATGAAAATCTAAAAAATGAAACGAAGGCATGGAAAAACCAAAATCAATTTCACTTCGGGTAACTTGATTGAATCCGAAAATTAAATATGAAATATGGAGTTTTATTACTCTCGTTCTATTTGTTCTTGAAGCCAATGGGGATGCAGCAAACTCATAAGCTCAAGTCATGATGTCATAACCCAAAATAACGGTACGTGTTTTTCGTATTGTTAAATCTCCATACGTTTGTGTGTGCGGGGGTCGGGGTGGGGGTGGGTGGGGGTCGGGACTTGGGACAGCAGCTGCATTGCTTTCGGCATTTTACATTTCATTCATTCCCTTTGGTCTCTTGTAATACAGGTATTCAACTGTTTCAACATTTTCTTATTCCTTTTGGTCTCTCTAATTTACGTATACAACTTCTTAACATTTTCTTATTCCTTTTGGACCCTTTAATCTAGGTATAGAACTTCTTCAACAACATTTTCTTTCATTTAGGTATACAACTTTTTCAACATTTTCTTATTCTTTTTGGTCTCTTTAACTGAGGTATACAACTTCCTCAACAACAATTTCTTGATATAAAATACGTCCAGCCGCTGTATTTTTCCAGAAAAGTGATTTAGTAACCTTATTAATCGATTTAATAAAAATAATAGGAAGCTCGTTTGGAGACCACGGGCTTCCCCGAAAACGTTCGTTCTCTCGAGAAATGACTGTCCTCTCTCTCCCAAAACCTAATCAATTGATGCCAGACACGATGGCCACATATGGCAAAATTTTCGCTCGAATCCAAACACAAGGTTTGAGTAACCAGAGTAATGAACCAATAAACAAACAGCAAAACAATAAAACGTACCTTCTTGGCGGAGGTAAGCATGGAATAATGTACTATAGAATTTCAGGGTCTACTTTGAACCTTGAAAACGAGAACTTTGTCGGCTTCAGCTGTAAGCGGACCCGTAAGTAGCTTACCCTTGATGGAACGCACTGATTAACTATTATAAAATGTCATTGCATAAGATATATTGGTTAACACTATAAGCTGCACTCACAGCGTGCATGGTCATCAACATCAGTTATACTCTATTTGCTGTAACCTAGTTATATTGGAAAACTAAACGTTTGATTAATTGTACACATTTCTTTTTTTCAATCAGTGCATAAATATGAATAGTCAGTCATAAAAAGCGTATACAATATACTTCATAAAAACATTCTGTATACAGTTACATAAGAATATTGTAGTTGTGCAAATTAAATTTGTAATCATTAATGTGGAATCGTAAGAACGTATGGTTTTATGTAAAGATCTTCGTGGCATAAATTTAAAAGTGCATCATTATCTGAAGGGGAGTCATTTTCAGTGTATATTTTATATATAGTGTACTGAGGCAGGTACACATATGTGCGAGCACACATGTATGCATGTATGCAGTTTCTCTGCGAAATTTAGTTGCACAAAGGTAGAAGTTGGCCAAGGGAAAAATCGGAGAAGCATGAGAAACCAAAGAAAAAAATAAGAATGAAGAGTCAAGGGGGATGAAAGACAAGGAAGAAAAAAAAAAGATGAAAACCGCTGGAGTAAGAAAAATGCAGGAAAGAGAAAGAGAGAGAGAGAGAGAGAGGGAAGATATCGAGTGGAGTTAAAGCTGGGGAAGACTTACGTGTTCATTATGATACTTTATAGGGGATTATGACAGACTGGGAAGGAACTTTAAATGTGAATCTCATGAGAGAGAGAGAGAGAGAGAGAGAGAGAGAGAGAGAGAGAGAGAGAGAGAGAGAGAGAGAGATTTTGAAATAAAAAAAATGGCGCCACAGGAGAGAGAGAGAAAGAGTGAGAGAAAGGGAAGATATCGAGTAGAGTTAAAGCTGGGGAAGACTTACGTGTTCATTATGATACTTTATAGAGGGTTATGACAGACTGGGGAGGAACTTTAAATGCGAATCTCATGAGAGAGAGAGAGAGAGAGAGAGAGAGAGAGAGAGAGAGAGAGAGAGAGAGAGAGAGAGAGATTGAAAAAAAATGGAGTCACAGGAGAGAATGAGAGATTTTATATCAAAGAGAGAGAGTCAGAGAGAGAGAGAGAGAGAGAGAGAGAGAGAGAGAGAGAGATTTTGAAATACATTTTGAAATAAAAAATGGTGTCACAGGAGAGAAAGGGAGGGACTTTATATCAAAAATAGCATCATGGGAGAGAGAGAGAGAGAGAGAGAGAGAGAGAGAGAGAGAGAGAGAGAGAGAGAGAGAAATGTATCACCAAGGACTAAATATAGCTCTTCTTTGACAGAATGAAATTTGTCACCTGCTTAATAACATCAGCTGCCGCGTACAGTTGTCTGACTAGCTTTGATTCACCTCCATTATCGTTTATTATTTAATTTGATTTCCCGTTGATCGGTCCATTTATTAATATGAGTATATATATACAGTATATATATAAATATATATAAATATATATATATATATATATATATATATATATATATATATATATATATATATATATATATATATATATATATATATATATATATATATATATATATATATATATAAATATATGAAGGTCGTCCATAAAGTCACAGTGCATTTTAAAGTACTTGTAGCTTCCTAACTATACATGTTAAAATAAATCTGTAAAAAGGATAAGAAAGCTTGATGTGTCTAGTTTTTCTGTTCTTCTGAAGTTTTATTTACTATTTGTGTTATCAAATATTTGATAAAATATTTGTACTTAGCGTCAGCATCAACCCACCTCCACCATGGCAGCCGATTGGTACATTTGAGACAGGCAGCTATTCATGAATATTTATCACATCTCCCTGACATTTCATATATTTACAATAAATGAAATCTGTAGCTTAATGTTTGTGTATAGCTATTCCCAGGGTAAGGTGGATTTGGTAATCAGGTTATATTTGTGGCCTAAAATTTGAGAGCATATGAAAAGAACGTGTGAATTAATGGGAAAACTATTATATATAAAGTATGTATGCATGTATATATATATATATGTACAGTATATATGTATATATATATATGTATATATATATATGTTTGATTTTAAATAATTTTAAATAAAAAAGGTAAAAACGTGATGATTATATTGAACAAAGTTACAGCCAGGTCTTGTGGCATCTCAAGTGTTTCACTTTTCCGCCGTGGCTGTAACTTTTTTTCATATATATATATATATATATATATATATATATATATATATATATATATATATATATATATATAAATATATATATATATATATATATATATATTTTTTTTTTTATATATATATTTATATATATATATGTGTGTGTATGTGTGTGCGTGTGTGTGTATGTCTGCACTAACCGTTGTAAAAAATTCCTCTCAAGCAACAACATTCACGCAAATCATCTAATCATTTACATAAAAACTCGTCAAAACCATAAAAGGTGCCAACAAAATTGATAACAAGAAAGTCTAAACATTGCTAGCTGGTGTAATTATGTATTATTGTTATCTTACGCTGTTTGTTGTTATTAATTAATTTGGATGTTTATGCATCAGCGAGATTAGTCGGAGATTACGTGGATTAATCTGCATGTCATTTCATTAATCATGTTATCGGGTTTATTCAGCCCGCATGTCTATAATCAGTGAGCCTATTTCATCAAATCTTTTTCTTATTCGCTTTATTAATTTCTCGGTCATTAAGCTTCATATACATGAATATATTTCTTTGTCGGTTTACCTCTATAACTTATGACCTGTCGTATTCTCTTTGCTTCTCTCAAATTTACTTTTTGCAAATTTTTAATTGTTAAAAACAAAAACAATAATAATAATAATAATAATAATAATAATAATAATAATAATAATAATAATAATAATAATAGTAGTAGTAGTAGTAGTTGTTGTAAAAATAATAATAATAAAATAAACCAGTGTAAGAATTTCTATCTAATAGGTCACTTATTATAACCAGGATAACAGTCATTCGGTCAATGGCTCATTATTGTAAAATCAACCAAGAAATTCACCAGCTTGCTAGAGACTGAGTCAGTCAGTCAGTCAGACATCTGACCCATTACCCATTACATTGTCAGTCATTCACTTTCTCAGTCAGCAAATTACTCTTCCGGTCTTCAGTTATCTATACCCATTATCCATCGGATAAACTACGAAGCCAGTCCGTCAGTAATATAATACATCGACAACCCTTTCAGTCACCAGTAAAAAGGCAGTTCAACAGTCACAGTCAGCCGATCGGTATAAACTGGTAATTAGGGTAATTAAACAGGAATAAATTGATTTTCCACCTTCCAGCTCTCTACAATTGGACAGCTTACATGACATGACTTACTGCTTGCATCAATCAGGCTTTGAAGATATTTAACTGAACGTGCCTGAATGGCTCCTCCTCGTCAGGAAGTTTGAGATGGCTTTGTCTGTCCGTCCGCACTTTTTTCTGTCCGCCCTCAGATCTTAAAAACTACTGAGGCTAGAGGGCTGCAAATTGGTATGTTGATCATCCACCCTCCAATCATCAAACATACAAAGTTGCAGCCCTCTAGCCTCAGTAGTTTTTATTTTATTTAAGGTTAAAGTTAGCCATGATCGTGCATCTGGTACCGCTATAGGTGCCAACAACACAGGCCACCACCGGACAGTGGCTGAAAGTTTCATGGGCCGCGGCTGAGAGTTTCATGGGCCGTGGCTGAGAGTTTCATACAGCATTATGCTCTGTACAGAAAACTCGTTTTTATATAACCTAAACAGCCAATCACCTGCATACTACCTGAAAATCAAACCAGTCAGGAATTAATAATCAATATACCGGGTGTTTCGAAATTAGAGCCCCCACCTCCACAGAACAAATGGAAAGTTATGAAGTTTTCTGCTATAGCCTATCTCCAAGTACATTATTTTAAGTTTCAATTAAGCTATTTTTCATTTTACATTTCTTGTATTTTCAGACTGAGTGATGGAGTTAGATACAGCCATGGCTAACGACTCAGAGGAAATCAGAAGGATTGACTGAATCCAGGCTATAACCTTCAGAGAGGTCAGGGATGCTGGTGTATCCTTCATTTCTCGTTCCTGGATAGCTAAATGCATTAAAAGAGATGAATCCTTTGTTAAAAGAAAGTGGAACAAAAATCCATATGACTGTCATCACGAACAGAGTGAGAATCTTGGGAGGCCTGAAGTCCCTTCTCAGGAGTCAAAAGACATCATAGCTGAGGCAGTGGGTAGACCAAGAAAGTCTTTACGTAAATTGGCGCTTGAACTAGAAACAAAAAGGGGAAAGAAGAGAAGTTACAGTGCTGTATATCGTAAGTTGAAAAAATCTGGTATCAAGCCATTTCATGTTATCAGCAAGCCCAACATCACTCAGCAACAGAGAGAAGACCATGCATGGTTTTGTGGTTTATTTCTTAAAGACTGGGATGAAGCTGACCTTCTCCATGTTGCCGCATCAGATGAATTCTTCATTTACACAGTCAGGAAGCCAAATCATAAAAATGACATCATTTGGGCTGCAAAGTTGGATGATATCAGCGATGATGTGCATGATAAGGCACCATGTTTCAAGGCTCTCCAGACACAGGTGCTGCTTCGAAACAGTGGTATCGATTTCTTCTCGTCAATTGAATTTCCAGGTAGCTCCCCTGACCTTAATGTGTGTGAAAACATTAGTAGTATCTTAAAGGACCGTGTTGAAGTGCGCAAAGTGAACTATGATGGTATACCAAGCCTCAGGGAAATGGAGTTTGAGTCTCAGCTTTTTTGCGATTTGCTGAAATCATACCCCTCAAGAATACAGGCTGTGGTACAGGCAGATGGAGGCCACACAAAATATTAAATACTCAGAGAGAAACTTAAATAAATACCTGTTCTAAATTACTTTTGTTTTTGTCCATATCAATTTTAATTTATGCTGTAGAGGGGGGTAGGGGCTCTAATTTCGAAAAACCCTGTATATTGATTTCCTTGACATGCAGTTTTATCTTGAACCTAATGTCAGTCCAGAAGTTGCTAACTAAAAAAGCAAGCCAATCAGTAATTAATAAACCAATCAACGATTTATGTCATTTACTTAAGAATTTTTTGGCACCTAATTTAGTCAATAGGCTAACTAAGAATCTTTGCCAATAAATGATTAATAAGTCAATCACAGGTTCCCTTCATTTGCATTCAAAAGTGTGTTTTCAGGTACGTAGCCTAGACAATTGGCAACTTGATTACTAAAAACTAAGCCAGTCATAAATAAACCAGTCAATATATTCCCTTTACATACTATGGAGTTTTTTTTCATACCTTAACTAATAGATAAGCAACATTCTAATAAAAATTATGGATATCTGTGATTAATAAACTAATAAATAATTTACTTACTTTAATAAAAAACAATATTTTTCTTTACCTAGACTAATGAATAAATTATCTAAAAAGTACAGGTTAATCAATGATTCCCTGCATTCATATAATATAAAAGTATTCTCGCGAGGAATCTAATCATTCAGCTGTTTGTTGACTAAGAAATAAGGCAATCAACGATTCCTTTCATTTACATAAGAAGTATTTACTGTACCTAAATCAGTCAATAAGCAACTTTCTAAAAACGAAGGCAATCAGTGATTAATAAGCCAATCAACTACTCCTTCTCCAAGACGAAGTTTTTTTTTCTTTTTTATCCAATCCTCATCCTACTGCCTTCTCAGAATTCCTCTCTCGCGCCTCTCCAACCAGCTCCAACTAACTTTACAATCTCGTCCATATTTACTTTCTTTCGGACCCAAGGGTCTGCTTCGGTATACGGTTGTGCTCGCGTTCCGTCAGAAGTGGTTTCCCTTGCAGAAATTTGTTAACAACGACACGGATGCAAGAAGAACGATGCAAATACGATTTCTCAAGTGATATGTTTATTATCTATATGTATACATATACACAGAATTATATATATATATGTATATATATATGCATATATATACATACATATACTGTATATATTCATATATGTATATATATATATATATGTTTATATACATATATATAAATATAATATATATATATATATATATATATATATATATATATATATATATATATATATATATATATATATATTGATGAAAATGACGAAACCATGCCCATGTCTAAATAACTGATACATACATACATACATACATACATATATATATATATATATATATATATATATATATATATATATATATATATATATATATATATATATTGAAAATGACGAAACCATGCCCTGTCTAAATAACTGACATATATATATATATATATATATATATATATATATATATATATATATATATATATATATATATATATATATATATATATATGATGAAAATGACGATACCATGGCCCCGTCTAAATAACTGACATAAATATTTCTCATTAACGTATTTTCACAGCATGCCTGCTAACTACGAAGCCTACCAATTCTTAGTCCTGTTTAAGCACCGTAAAAATGAGTATCATAACCATCATTATTTCCCGCTTGCTTGTTCTTTCAGTGTAAATGTGCCACTTGCCAAGGAAGTGATGCTCTTTGGAAAGGAAACCCAGCCATCGATTATCGTTCAATAAATTAGTTGCTCTTTATTTTCTTGCTATATACGCAGTTTCTGCAAAAATACTTGATCAACATTATTTACATCGTAATTCATCTAGGAGTTTCAGTACTCAGTGGTAAATATTCCAATGATCTTTCATACATGTTTTCTAGTAATTTTTTTTACTCTAATCGGTCTGGTTTTTCACAGTTTTCATGTATGGAAACCTAATTATGATGTTCCACTTGTTAACATACAAACACTCAATTGCGTTATTAATTTTTTTCATATATGGACACTTAATTGTGTTTTTCACTTTTCACATATAGGCACTTGATTGTGTTTTTCACCTTTTCAAATACGGGCATGTATATTTTTTCATGCACAGGCATTTATTTATATTTTTCACGTTTTAACATATACAATAATGCTTTGCCATTTTTCACATCTGGGCACTTAATTATGTTTTTCACTTTTCCCACGTATAGGCATATTGTAACTATGTTCACTTCTTCACGCATGGGCAGTTAATGCTCTGGATACTTGCATTGCAAGCTAATAAGCTTTTAGATTAGATCTTGAGAATGTCTGCAGATTCTTAATATTACAGTGTTGCTGGTTCGCTGGTATAATGGTTACTGTCGTGGAATGCCACTCAGTTGTCGCGGGTTCGCGTCCCCCAGCGCCCTCGCCCCGGGCGATGAAAAATCACTGGCTCTGTATCATGACTAGTTACTAGTGTAGTGTGGCGTCTGCGGTGGGAGGTTGAAACCAACATTCTTTGGAAGCTTGAATTTCAAATCAATGGCCTCTACGTGCTTCTTCCATGTGGATAGGCTTCATCTACTGAAATATAATAATAACAATTGTGTTTGCCTCTTTTGCATTCTTTCTGTTAGAAAGACGGACTATTATACTTTTTATCATCTCTTTCTGTATCTTCCATACAGGTAAAGACAACTCAGCCATTCGATTACCTCATAGTTCCATCTTTACGTCATTCCATTAGCAATTTATTCACTTTTGGCGACTCTCCACTCCTTCACTGACATTCTTCCATGCTATACTGGCAATTCAACTTCACTTCTCAGGTTGGATATTTCCTAGTTATTTCTAAAATTGACCACCTGTTTCTTCCAAAGCCTACCTCCAGCAAGCCTTTGCTATAACATAAAACTTTGTTCCGATTTGCAAACACATCTCTTCGTCATCTCTTAATCCTAAAATTCGTCACCATTGCAATTTTCCTCTCTACCTCTCATCACTTAAATTCTTTTTCTCCCACAATCGGTTCTTCCATTTTTTTGCTCTCTAGCCTACAACCATTGTACTCAAGGAAGAGATTATGGTCTTTTGCCTTTTGGAACAACAACAACAACAACAACAACAACAACAACAACAACAACAACGATAATATAATAATAATAATAATAATAATAATAATAATAATAATAATAATAATAATAATAATAATAATAATAATAATTACACTATTTCCAGGATTTCCGCTGCTGCTCATTATTCTTCATCATTTTCCTTTCACTTCATTCTTTCTTTTAAACAGCTTCCGTTTTGTCTTGCAACTTACTTCCAAAAAACTGCCTCCTCTTTTCCGTCACGGCCTAATTTCGCAGTTCCACTATTCACTTTTACCTTTCCACTTCATGCATCTGTAAAACGACATGCGCTGCTGCCGTCCCACTGCCGACGCCCTTCAATTTTACCAACTTTCTTCCTCTAAATACATCCTCCCATATTGTTGATTAAACCATAAAATACAAAATTTAAAACAATTTGTGTTTGTTTATGATTTTTGCTATCTCGTTTATGTTTTTACATTCATCCCCAAGGGGCTGGTACTAAACACGGCGCCCATATTGCACATAAACTGGCAGCTGCCTAACCGGGGGCGGGGGTGGGGGTGGAGCCGCGGTAGCAGTCTTCAGTTCTACCCTGGCAAACTAAGGCTACATAAAAAAAAACGAGGTCGGTAAGAAAAGTAGAAACAATGAGGAGAAAAGCTAAACATCAGAAGAAAATCTCACCCAACAACACAAACAGACAGACAGACACACACATACACACACCAAAGATTAAAATGAGCAATATGGCAATATCAGCAGCATCTCTCATTTACTTCTGGAAGGTGGAAGATCCTCAGAGCTGTGTGTAACTCCCCGAGTCGACAACTTCACCATAAAGGTTATTCCTTGATCAGACTGCACATCGGATCAGTTCCCATTAAACAGGCGGATACCACACGAAAGGTTAAACAGTTAGGTTTGAAGAAGAAATGATGGAGAGGAATGGATATCCTTTCAGTGATTTCAGCAAATTTTTCTCGTGTGAATGTCAACGCCTCATCATTGAAGCCAAAACGTGTTAAGCTAATATTCTCAACCTAGATTTTGGGATTTTAAATGATGTCACAGTTTTTTCTGTTTCACAAAATCCTTTTATTCCCACGGCATAGAGAAAGGCGGATATCTAGTATCTAACAATATCCTCATAAACCCCGTCCCGGATAATTCGACCAAAGAAAACAAACAATCTAATCGTTTCCGAGCGTCGACAATCCCCCTCTCTATTGCATCTGGGCCCCTTCCTACACGCAAACAATCTGGTTAAATGGACAAACACCACGCAGCTTTTGATGTACAAACAATTTCATTAATCAGTTATGCGCTATGAAACATGTAATAACAATTACTCGGAGTTTTTTTCAGCTGCGCTGGTATGCGTTACGATGGCAGAGCGGCGCGGATTCAATTTATAATTATTGGAGTCTTCTTCAACGACGAAATTAAATTAAGCCGCTATCTCCAAGATACGACTTTGAATCACAAATCCTATCTAATATCCTCCCGGGCATGACAATAAACAACCGCTTTAATGGCGCCATAACGTCGAATTACTGACATCCAAAGTCAATATCCCTCCCCCAGCAGCCACCGGGCTCCCACCGGGCCCCCAACGCCACCAGTCCACCTACCGTCAAATCGAAGAGCTACCGGAACTCATCAACACATAACCACCAATGGCATAGGAAAGAAAAAAAACAAAAACAAAAACACTAACTGCCTACTCAAGAGCTATAGAGATAACATCGTCCCATCTACCGAACACCGTCTCAAACAGCTTCCTCAGCTCTTCTCCTAACAGCCATCAACTTTCCCCACTCAATAACCACCAACACCGCTCAACCAAAGACCAACGAACGCGTGCAAACAGCCACCAACTTCCCATCCTCCCCGACTTCGCAAAAAAAAAAAAAAAAAAACACCTACGGCATAGTTCAAAAGCGCGGAGAACTATAACAAACAGGCAGCAGGTACCCCCATCGATAAAAACCCATCAAAAGCCATGCTTGAAAAGCCACCAAAGACCCTCCTCCGCGAACACCCTCCAACAACCACAACATTGCCCAACCAACCACTAATTCTTTCCCCAACAGCCACTGAACTCCTTTTCGAACAGCCACCAAGCTCTTCCTCCTAAACAGCCACCAAGAGCCCTTCCCGAAGTGCCACCAAGTGCCCTTCGCCAACAGCTGCCAGCCGCCAATATTTAGCCACAGACCTAAACACCGCCAGAGTGAACATATTCCAAGAACATATGCCAAACAATTAAAACCTGGAGCACCAGCAACTTCAGTCAAGAGCCATTCCAAGTGAATTCATAACAGACACCACACTGACACTTAGCTGTGATTGGCAGTAAAGAACAGAAGGGAGACAGAAATGAAGGTCAGGGCTAAGCATAGATAAAAATGTGAATTAAGAAAAGAGGAAAGGAAACAGAACAACAACAAAGGAAACTGCGAACGCGAGGCTGTGAGGAACACCAAGAAAATAAAGACGAGATAGAGGAGGGAATGAAGGAAAGCAAAGAAGGGGAGACGCGGGGGGCCGGGGGCGGGGAGGAGAGTCGGGCATGTGAACTGCAAGGTGGATGAAGGGTGGGAGTACCTAAGTAGGGGCAAAGGGGGGGGGGGTGCAAAAGAGTCTACGTCGTTGGACGGCCGACATTACAGCAAATTGCAAGAAGCGTCAAGCCATATTTGTAGCTTCATTTTGATTAATTAAAGGTAGGGACCAGCAGCAGATAACTGTCGAGGTCCTGGGACACAATGGGACCATAAAAACCATGACGCTCGAGATGATGGCACCATTTCTCCTTTTTTATCCTAACAAGAGGACGGTATGTTCGCCGGCCGTGTTTTCCCAAACTTCATTGCGAAGTCAAATGAAGGTTAGGCCGTTTAAGAGGGAGGACGGAGCAATCAGGGAGGAGCGTTGC
>NC_089753.1:7247455-7272455 GCF_040412425.1 Macrobrachium rosenbergii | reverse complement strand
AGTTATAAAAGTACAACATAATAATTCTCCTTATGGTAAACAATAACAATTTTTGCAAAGTGAACATTTTCACAGAAAAAATATTAAACATAAAAATACATTGAAAATATATATAAGCTAACTAATTAGTCATTAAGTAAGTGATTTTATCTTTAAGGTCATTCTTGAACATTTTACTAATGCACGGGTCCAAATAATACATGCCAGGGCTAAGGTTAAAATTACAACTGGAAGTAAGCTGTTTAATAACAGATTCTAAAATATTTCCTTTACATTACCAGATATTTGCTATAATAAAGCCCACAAAAAGTTTTATAGTGAAAGTAACATGAAGAAAGAAACCCCTAAGAACATTCTTATCTTGCCTTATTTTAGTGGTTTTGAAAACATAAAATCATTATTAAAATCTTTTAATTCAACCTGGTTTTTTCCTATAATAACACACTAAAAGGAATGTTAATATAAAAAAAATAGCCCTAAGAAAAGCTACAATATAATAATATATAAAATTCCCTGCTTGGACTGCCCTTCTTTTTATATCGGCCAGTCCAGTAAGGATTTAGAAGTACAGATTAAACAGCATAAGTACTTTGTCAAAACTGGGAGATCATCCAATGCAATATTCAATCATTTAAGTGAAAACTCTCACAGGATAAATTGGACTGAAAGTTCAGTGATTGCTGGATCAAAAGATTTCTCTTCACGAAATCTTTTAGAATCAACTATTATACAGCTTGCTTCCAGTTGTAATTTTATCCTTAGCCCTGGCATGTATTATTTGGACCCCTATATTAGTAAAATGTTTAAGAATAACCTTAAAGATAAAATCACTGACTTAATTAGTAATTACTTAACTTATATATATTTTCTATGAATTCTTATGTTTAATATATATTTTTCATGGAAATGTTCACTTTGCAAAAATGGTTATTGTTTACTATAAGGAGAATTATTTAGTTGTACCTTTACAACATATGTAATCAGCTTATTCTTTCCACGTTCATTTTTTGATGGTCAGTCTCTTTCCCTGTATAATCTTTTAATTGACTTTTCTTGGCTTCCGAGCTGTTGGGCCTAATCTTTTGTAAAACCTCTTAGATATTTACCCCTGTTTTGGTAGGTCTACTAATTCTTCAACTGTGTTGGATTCCAGGTACATATTTTCCTTTATAATCCCCATCTGTCATTTATACGACCTTTCTTTGCAAACTTATTTTTATATTTCTATCAGTCTGCTAAGTAAAGAACAGTAAGTCAAAAGGCCTAGCACCAATCCGTTGTTTCACTTTTTCGTGGTATTGCCATTATTTATATATGCATCAAATTCCATATTTTCGTGATTCAGTTATACATACATACATATATATATATATATATATATATATATATATATATATATATATATATATATATATATATATATATATATATATATGCATGTGTATATTTATATACATATATACGTATGTGCATATCTATATATATACACACAAATATAAAGTATGTATATATATATATATATATATATATATATATATATATATATATATATATATATATATATAGAACAATCAAACAGAATTTACTTAACCTCTGGAATAACTTACAATCAAAGGGAATTATATAATTCCTTCGGGTACTGTTTCTATGATGAAGTGAATTCGATATCAGTGGATCATTTGAGGCACAAATTTTATATGCAAAATCACTGAAAACCTGCCATATATATATAAATATATATACATATACATGTATATGTATTATACATATATTGTATATATATGTATATATATATGTGCGTGTGTGTGTTTGTTCTCATACTGTTGATATAGTTTTCCCATGGGCTGAGCAAAAGGAAGTCTAAACATGGAGTTTATTACCATCGCTGCTGAACGCAGAAAAATATATGGAGCCACACTGCATTATTTTATAAGTAGGAAAAGCTTACGATAGAATCGACAGGGAGTACCGTGAGGGTGGGGATAGTGAGGCTGTATGATCCAGAAGATAAGTAGGTGAGAGTAATCAAAAGTGTTTGTTAGAATATTTAGCCGAGAGTGATAGGTTTGGTGTATACGCCGGTCTGAGACAAGAGTGCATTAAGTTTATAAGGCTGTTTAATATTTACTTATGTGTGAAAAGAAGCGATAAATCAGTAGAAGGAAATTAAATCTATGGGAAAAGTTGTGGGAATAAAAGCTAAGGAATGGCTGATCTTCCCAGATAATAGGTCACTGATCGGGAGTAATGAAAAGACGTTGCAGAAACCATTAAACAGTGAAAATTCGCAATAGGAATAAAAATGATAGTGAAAGTGATAAAGATTAATGTAATGAGGGTATCTGGAAATCAGGAAAATGGAGTAATGTATGTTTATGTGCATGATGGAAAAAATGAAGCAATTGGTTGTACAGGAAATTGGATATAAATATAACGGACGTCAGTAGGATGAGGCGAATCACAGAACAGGTTAAAAAAAGGAAAGCAGCGGAATGTTTGTAAAAGGTTACGGACAGTCTTCCGCTGTCAGTGGAAGCAAGGTGGGAATTTATGAAGTGATGGCTGTGTGTGGATGCTGAATGCGAATGATGGAAAAAGGTTGAAGCTGTAGTATATATGGTGTCTGAAGAACTGAATGATAGAAATGCTGAGATGCATGTGGAAGGAATGTAGCACCAGAGGTTGGTGAGAAAGGCTAATAATCCGAAAGTGCCAATAAGGAAGAGGAAAGGAAAACCTAAAATGTGCTGGATAGATGAAGTGAAAGGAGTGTTAGAAAGGAGGGCTTATCATTCCAGAAGCAAGTGAGAGCCAGATTAAGGTGAATGGCACATTGTGTGAACGAGGATTCAATGCACTGTTGATGAGCTTTCTATGTTGGTATATGAGGCAGCTAATGTTGTGAAAGTTTTCTCCTGTAGAGAGGAGGGATGAATATTCGCTGTGACCGTTTATTTATTTATTTTTTTTACAGCACCACTCTGTTAAGAGAAACGGCTTTATGTGGAAGTTCACAAACACATATATATAATTATATATATACAGTATGTATATATATATATATATATATATATATATATATATATATATATATATATATATATATATATATATATATATATATATATATATTAATGGTCAATGGACTCGACAATCAAATATTTCCAAGTAAATTACTTTTCTTAAACTGTTAAAGGATTTAATCACTCTTCCTTCTGTCATTTACCAAACAATGCTCTTTGTTTGTTACTAAACTTTTTCATTCCCTTTTCTTTTTGCTCTTAATGCTCTTCCGTCATTTACTGTTCACTCTACCATTTTTCACTCCATTTTTAAATCTTCACAGTGTTGTCATTTATTTACTGCTTTCCTTTATCACTTAATTTTCATTTCCTTTATCTAATTCACGTCAATTTCCTTCATCCTTTGTAATTCACGTTTCTTAACACACACACACACACACACACACAGAGAGAGAGAGAGAGAGAGAGAGAGAGAGAGAGAGAGAGAGAGAGAGAGAGAGAGAGATAACCTAGGAGGAGAGACAGACAGAATCAAACGTAAAAGAGAAAGTGATAAACAGAGAGAGAGAGAGAGAGAGAGAGAGAGATAACCTAGAGGAGAGACAGACAGAATCAAACGTAAAAGAGAAAGTGATAAACAGAGAGAGAGAGAGAGAGAGAGAGAGAGAGAGAGAGAGAGAGAGATAACCTAGGAGGAGAGACAGACAGAATCAAACGTAAAAGAGAAAGTGATAAACAGAGAGAGAGAGAGAGAGAGAGAGAGAGAGAGAGAGAGAGAGAGAGAGAGAGAGAGAGAGAGAGAGGAGAGACAGACAGAATCAAGGGTAGAAGAGAAAGTGATAAACCAAAGAGAGAGAGAGAGAGAGAGAGAGAGAGAGAGAGAGAGAGAGAGAGAGAGAGAGAGAGAGAGATAACCTAGGAGGAGAGACAGACAGAATCAAGGGTAGAAGAGAAAGTGATAAACCGAGAGAGAGAGAGAGAGAGAGAGAGAGAGAGAGAGAGACAGACAGACAGACAGACAGACAGACAGACAGAATCAAAGGTAAAGGAGAAAGTGATAAACCGAGAGAGAGAGAGAGAGAGAGAGAGAGAGAGAGAGAGAGAGAGAGAGAGAGAGAGATAACCTAGGAGGAGAGACAGACAGAATCAAAGGTAAAAGAGAAAGTGATAAACCAGAGAGAGAGAGAGAGAGAGAGAGAGAGAGAGAGAGAGAGAGAGAGAGAGGGAGAGGTCTTACACAGCAAAGGAAGCAACACTGAAACACGATACTTTTTCGCAGGCCCCAAGGGGTCAGCAATCTCTCTCTCTCTCTCTCTCTCTCTCTCTCTCTCTCTCTCTCTCTCTCCTGGATCCTTTTCCCCGCAGGAGACAACCCAGTGAAAGGCCACCTCAGATAAAGGACCCGACCAATGAGTTGGTCTTAGATGAAGGACTACGGGAGAGATGAAGGACTTTGACGCCAGACTTCAGGGAATGAATTCCTACAACAAAGTTCGTTCGTACATGTGCAAATAAAACACGTGTGAGTGCGTACGTGTGTGTGTGCGTGTGTGCGCTCACACATACACAGATAAAAATGCACTTCGATTTTGCGACATAAACATGACTATGGCCTCGTGTAAAGAGTAAATACATATATATTTAAAAATGTGTGAATGTAAATCACATGTTGGAATATGTAAGGACAGAGGACTCAAAAACACCCTTCGGGATGATACATTCATCCATCTACATTACGTCAGACCACCTATCATTTCGACAAAGGAGAGTCTCAGCAATTTCAAAACGTAGACTAAACATCGAAATTCCTGAGGTCAGAAACTTGATCTTAAGTTCCTAATCTCCAAACAGTTGTCGAGGGTAACACTGGCCACTACCGCCAAAACACACAATGTCAACGACAGCGTAAAGAAGTCTCTTTTCACGGGCTAACAGGGCCTCTGGATCTAGCCTAATGTTTTTATATTAAACTTATAATCTTTCCACTCCAATGTTCCTAAGTGAAAATATTAAATCTCGCTCCATAAAAGAGCTACACTCCAAGGAAGCCTGAATGAGTCCCGCTGTTAACATCAAAAGAAAGGTCTGCAATACCTAAACAAAACGTCAACTTTTACTTCGTCTAAGATGATTACAATACCCCAGTGGCTACAAGACCCAATACTCTTAACAGGACTACGATATCTAGTAACTACACTATCTCATTTTCTAAGATGTCTACAGTAGTCTCAATTTCCTGCTTTTAAAAAAACGATGACTACAATACCACAACTTTTAAAAGTCTACAGTGGTTGGGTGACGCTAACTCCTAAGATGATTAATATTCCATAACAATATCTGTGATACATAACAAATTTCCATTTTCTAAGAGGATATCTGTCATATCAAAATAAACCAAACCTTATACTGCGTAGTGACAAAAAAAAATCCCTGAAATAAGTCACCTAATGTACGTGCCAAAAAACAAGATACACATGAACCGAGTCATCAAACTGACACTCAGAGAGAGAGAGAGAGAGAGAGAGAGAGGCGCTAATCACTTCTAAACCTGACAGTCCCTTTCAGCAATTCCTTACATCTTGCGATCTCTTCAGCCGTCTAGAACCTCGTTATAACGTCTTCTAGTTTTTTGTAAACATGTTCTATCACCATATTGGCACATTCACATCACTAGTCACTCCTCAGATTTAACCCATCAAGCATACGTCATACAACATCGTGGAAAGGCCAAAAATACCCCAGTCCTTATTGCCCTTGGCAATAAATCTTGAAAGCGATCTGCAGATACCTTAACCCATATTGAACTAGGCCTACCAAAAACTTTGTGACCTAAGAATGCGCCGGTCCATAATATTCTTTGTCACTCATGATTTATTATTATTATTACTATTATTATCATCATCATCATCATTACTACTATTATTATTATTATCAAAACCTTAAATGAGGAGTAATAAAAAATACAAGTAAAGGTAAATGACCAAATTGATGAATCTAAAGCCAACTCAAGAACAAACCACTGCACTTTATTCTTGGCAGGCCATGAAACTTACGGTGACGTCATCACCTGAATGTATCTCAACAGGCAACGGTTGCCCACACCCCCGCACGCCCACCCAAGAGTGGCGATGCTCTCTTGACTACGCCCACCATCCGTCGTCGACCTCGACATCTTTATCACCCACGCCCTATAAATTCCCCCTAATCGCTTTAATTACATCAAAGCCCTGGCGTCGGGGTTTTGTGTTCCACTCTCCCATACTTTTTTAGGTTTCTGGCAGCTGGAAATTCACCATGTTTAATTCAAGTCTGACGTCATGAAAGGAATTTTACTTATTTATAAACATATTTTTCCTTGCAATTAGCCTTTTCACTGCAAGCCTTGAAACAGAGCGGAGGATACGTGCACACACATATTAACAATATATATATATATATATATATATATATATATATATATATATATATATATATATATATATATATATATATATATATATATATATATATATATATATATATATATATATCGTGTCTACTGCTCACCATTTAAGTCTGAAAGTGCCAAGGACGGCAGTAAAATGAACTAATTTCATGATTCATTCTTAAAATTTGAATACAAAATGGCACATCGTTTCAGAATGCTAGACAGCTTATACGCAAGACTTCTACCTAAAACATCAAGAGAGAGAGAGAGAGAGAGAGAATGAAATTTGAAAACAAAGGTGTTGACAAACGGCCTTAATACAAAAAGCTTGCAGGGAAGAGAATATTCAAAACATTAGGAAATGGTGGAGTGAACCCTTTCGGATTCTGATGACACAGAGGTCCATCATGGCTTTCTTATTTCTTAAGATTTCGACTGGTTAGGCCTCTAGGCTCCCCTGAGAAGGAACCCAAATTGGCACCTCTGCTAAATTAGGAGGAGTGTTTATAATATAATTATAGGCACCAATGAGTTTTCTTTAGTTTAATGCTGATAAAGATACACAATTCGGCCATTCATTTGTATTACAACAACAATGATCATCCACCGCTTGTTGATTCAACAATTCTCTCCTTTCGGATCAGAAGGCTGATTTCCCACCCATTACCAGACTTAGCATAGACTTCAAAAAACAAGACAAAATAAACAGTAAACAATCAAAACAGACTGAAGCAACTTGCATACAGACGAAAATAGTTAAAACTCATGACGAAGTTGGCAAACAAGAAACACACGCTCGTATATAGGAACACACACACACACACACACACACACACATATATATATATATATATATATATATATATATATATATATATATATATATATATATATATATATATATATATATATATATATATATATATATATATATATGCATGTGTGATTACATTAGAAAAACACTTCAGCAAACAGTAAGACTATGAAAGAATCACTTATTATTCCCCAGCACGATTTCATCCAAGACTCCACTCCTAACGCCATCTCTTTTCCTTTCAATATGATCCCAAACACTACACAAGGCCCTAATAAGAATTGACTTCGATCAGCAAAAGCTAAAATCATCCTCCGTCTCCAGGCGAATATATTCCCTTTGGGAGCTGCAGAGCCTCAAATCCACTCGCTGGCAATCGGATACGCCGAATTCCCCTTCTGGTATGACTCCAATCAAACCCAACGCTATTAGGAGTGTTCGATTTCCCTGAAATTGCATCTGGCTTTACCTTGACTACGAGCCACGATGAGGTAAGTTATTTTACATTTTTTAAACATTTAAGCTATTTGAATTTTAGTTGCAGAATTCTTTTACAAATTTTTAGTAGCTTACAAAAATTAATTACATATTAAGCTCTCCCCAATATTTTGCACACACCCTGCTCCCTTCCTTCCTTCACCTATTCTATAAATCACTTCCTTTCTCACCCTATCATCATCCTCCATATTTACATCTAAATACCTTCACAAATGAACCGATTCCATTCTTCTACGATCCATTTTAACATTCATGCCTTCTTCTCCCTGGCTCCCATTTACCATTATAACGTTATTCATGGTCACATTTACTCTCAATTTTCCACTCTTCCAAACAGTTTCAAACTTTTTCACCTCTTCCTGCAGATTTTCTTCTCTATTTCAAATGCATTCCACTCTCTTCTCATGAGCGTTTTTTTTTTTATTCCACAGTTTTGCGCTTACATCCAAAGTCCTTTTCCTGACTTTTCGCCTCAAACCTCTTCTGACACCAAACCAGTGACCTTGCCTCCATCATAATAGGTTTAGCTGATCTACTAAACAGCCTCTGTACCAGATTCATCATAAGATTTTTCTCTAAGCATATATGCTACAAAAACTTTTCTCATAACTCCTTTACAACGAGCATTTCCTTCCCTCAGCCACTTGTTCTACTTTTTCAGTCAATGTGCTGCAATATATATTCCTAAGTATACCATAATTGGTATGATATATTAGTCTTACTGCTCCTCCATCACCTTTACCCTTCCATAAACCCCAAAAATCATCAATGCTATAGCACTGCTATTTCGACAATTCTTGCACTGCTTGCAGCATCACTGTCTTGAAAGAAAATAGCAATATATTGTAGTTTAGCATTAATATTCACTACCAGCAGGAAAATACTGCATTATACCATTCCATCTCAAACTCTTTCCTCATCCAGAAATACCTTACAAACCCTGGTCAGCCACTCAGTCACAGTCTTGCCAAATTGCCAATGTACCGTACCAGCTCCTTTGTAGTCACATACACTGGTGTCTTTAAGTTCCTTAACCTCTTAACTGCCTTCCTTTCTTCTTTACAGTCACCTCCACAATTTTTCTCAATCTTACACTTATCATTTCCACTTGTTAGTTTTCTGTAAAAGAAAACTATTGAGATGGGTTTTTGTCTGGATATCCGCCCTCAGATCTTAAAACTACTGAGGCTAGAGGGCTGCAAATTGGTATGTTGATCATCCACCTCCCAATCATCAATTATACCAAATTGCAGTCCTCTAGCCTCAGTAGTGTTAATTTTATTTAAGGTTAAAGTTAGCCATGATCTTGCGTCTGGCACTGCTATAGGTGCCAAAACACATGCCACCACCGAGCTGTGGCTGACATTTTTATGGGCCGCGGCTGAAAGTTTCATGGGCCGTGGCTGAGAGTTTAATACAGCATTATACACCGTACAGAAAACTCGAACGCGCTGAAGAAACTTTGGTGCATTTTTTACTTGTTTCATTCACATCTGCCTCAATCCAGGTGCCACATTAAACAGATCTTCCAAATGCACACTCCATTACTCATGACGGCATTCGCTACAAACATCATCCTTCCAATTGCATCCTCTGTTCTGAGGTCCATTTGCTCATTAACCTTCCCTTCTGCATGCCTCATGTGGCTGAATTCATCCATGTTTCATACTTATTCTTTTAAAATAAATCCAAAATAAAATAAACTGAATAATCGAGAGACTAGGCGCTGACGAAACCAACGCCATATAATAAGAAAGAAAGAACATAAAAAAATGAAAAAAAGAAAAGATAGCGCATCTTATAAGCTCCGCGAGGCATTGAAAAGGCTTTAGAAAAAAAAAAACTCTAAGGGATTTGCATCCAATTTTCACTCCTGTTGAGCGCCCACAAAAATCCTAAACATATCTTCCAAGTGAATTCAAGGCTAAAGTTCGGGCTATTTAGAGTCAAGGAGATTTCTGAAGAAGCTGGGAGAGATAAGCACCTCCTCAAAGGAGATTTAAATTGCTAAATTGATGGTTTGCTTTCCAAGAAATAGAACGTTATATGGCAATCAATAATTCGCAGATTTGGCTGAAATATCAGTAACAACAATTGTGATTTGTTCCTATGCCTTATGACATACTAAAGAAAGAAGCAAACCAGACGATAAGGTTTTCATTTTTATAGTTATATTTTCTCCTGCTTCTGTTACTGTTATTAGAACTAGAATTACTATTACTAATACTACTATTACTACCCGTAAAAACAATATTATTATTATTATTATTATTATTATTATTATTATTATTATTATTATTATTATTATTATTATTCAGAAGATGAACCCTATTCATATGAAACAAGCCCACAGGAGCTATTGACTTGGAATTCTAGCTTCCACAGAATATGGTGTTCATTAGGAAGAAGTAGGAGGAAATAAATGGAAATACAGAAAGAGATTGCACTTATTAAAAAAGAAAAAAATAAATTAATAAATAGATAAACAGATAAAAATGTATCAAAATGCAAGAAGTGGTAGTAATGCATTGCTTTTGCGCTTGAACTTCTGAAGTTCCTGTTGCACGACATCCTCTGGGAGGCTGTCCACAGTACAACGGTGTGTGAGGGATAAAGGACCTCTGGAACTGAGAAGTTCGACAGCGAGGCACTGTTACTGCATATTGGTGCTGCTGTTCAGCGGATCTGGTTGCTTCCGGCAGATAAAGGGGGGGTAAGGGATCAGTTGTGAACGTGAAAGATCTCTGTTGAAATACAACTAATGAAAAAGTGACAAACAATAGACCATCCGTCGATGGTCCAAGTCATAACTGCTATACTATTAGGAAACAGAAACCTACCACCACTAAAAACCACTCTATCCTAAAGAGATCATCTCTGGCAGAAGCAGACATCCACATCGGAGAACAGTTTTCCAGTAAAGGAAGTACAAATAACAAAACGTACAATAATTGTTATCTAATAAAAGCTAGTACCGGCATTGTACCTATTTCTGTTACAAAAATTCTCTTTACTTTCGCTAGCATTAGTAGTAGTGCTAAATCTAATATTAGCTAAAATTACAGGCGATCATAGTAATAAAAACTATACAGCTGTACTATTGATATTACTTATTTTACAAGCAATAACAGTTTTCAGAACTAAAACTAATATTATAATTATTTTTATCTCATTACGCACCCTTTTCATCCGTATTAGGCCTAACTAAGATCAATGTCGCAATCAGGAGGAAGGCGAATCCCTACTAATACAAGGGAACTTAACTAGGCTAAGAGGATTATCTCTCTCTCTCTCTCTCTCTCTCTCTCTCTCTCTCTCTCTCTCTCTCTCTCTCTCTCTCTCGAGTTACCTAGCAAGATTTACCTATATTTAAGACAGGGTTTTCTGTTTACAAGTACGAATACTTTCTCTCTCTCTCTCTCTCTCTCTCTCTCTCTCTCTCTCTCTCTCTTCGAGTTACTCAGCAAGATTTGCCTATATTTGAGACAGGGCTTTCTGTTTACAAGTACGAATGCTTTAACTCTCTCTCTCTCTCTCTCTCTCTCTCTCTCTCTCTCTCTCTCTCTCTCTCTCTTTCTGGTGACCTGACCAATTTAGGCTCACAGCGCACATAGAATTTTTTTGTCGCTAGCAGTTTAATTGAGTGAGTGAAAACCATTGAGACAAATGGAAAGGCGAGCACATGCAATTCAAGAGTTGGGCGACAAAAATGCTTGAGAAATGCGACAACTCTGGCGCAATGAAATAATAGTGAAGTCGCTTGTAACACAATGGCTTCAACGCACACACGCGCTCTCGCTGACAATGCATGAATGTTCGCTTGTATGCTAACAATTTACTTACATTTAAAATTTACGAATAAATATATTGATTTTCTCTCTCTCCTTTTTTTTCTGTGGAGTCCACAATAAAATGTGCGGACATTCCAGTCATCAAATTAATTCATATGTTATATGCTAGTTATTGCATTATAAAAATATTTTTCTTCCATTACCGTGCACGATAAATTCTTCTAAGGAAACGTTTTTCCTCTATTTGATATTTTCACGTTATTGAAGGCCCCACAAGCAATGTAAGTTCATCAAAACATTTAAGACTCATTCTGTAATGAATGAAGAATCTGTCTGGATAAGCCGGCAAATCTTCACAACACTTAAAAACTGACTTTTAATCAGCCTTTTATTCATACAATTCTTCAAAAATGTTCTTCCAGAAACTGTTTAATCACACAGTTTCTAAAAATTTTATGCGCTTTAAACTGCAGCTGGCGTGTAACTAGATGAATCAAGGTTTTTCATTTGACGAATTACCAGAGCACAGGCAGTGAAAGCTTCGACGGAAGGTATTCCATAACTGTAATAAAATGGACCAACTGTAAACACAGGTGCGCGGGGTGTCAATTCGGCCAACAGTCGACCGGCCAATAAACAGTCGACCTACTGAAAATTGCATGCGCCCGTCTAGCCTACACGACTTTATGATCAGGTGCAAATGCCTTCCTCTCTCTCTCTCTCTCTCTCTCTCTCTCTCTCTCTCTCTCTCTCTCTCTCTCTCGTGTTTGGGTGACCTAACAAGATTTACACACACTTACGATAAGGTGAAAACGATAGACTCTTGCTCCTCTCCTAAAGGGGACCTAATAAGATTTGCATGTACTTGTGAATGGGGGAATGTCTCTGTCGCTGTCTCCCTCTCTTTCTCTTCCCGTTCCCTTCTGCGAAATTTATCCCTCCCTTTCGGGTAACCTAACGAGATTTGCATGTACTTAAGACTAAGAGGAAATGAAATCTTTGCTGAGCATACAATTTGTAGCCAGGCAAAGCGACTCTCTTATGCAGATCAAGCGATATACTAATTAACGCCGTGCAATCCGGGAACGGAAGGCGAAGGCGGAGTTTGCAATAAGAGAGAAGTTAAAAATAAGGGACAGATGAGGGGTCACAAAACGTAGGAATGAAAAAAATTGATATAGAGAAACAATAAAGAATTTATAAGTGTACATATCACGATAAAACACAAACAGTACCGAGAGAGAAATCAGTAAGGAAAATGAAAACGCGCATACCAGGTTCAAAGGAATAAAAACACTTGATACAGAAATTACCAAGGAAGACATAATTGCACATATCAAGGAGACAAATTTAAATAAATTATAAACGGTATATAACATATCCAAACAGTACGATATCACGCACATTCGTGACGGAATAAACAGCAATATCAGTTCAGAGGGAAAAGGAGGATAAGACACAAATATGAAAGGAAACAAAAACATCGGTTAGTAAAAAGAAACAGAGGAAGTTTTGAGATTAAAGCATGTACGAAAAAAATTAACAGAAACGTAATTAAAAAAGAAATACAAGGCAAAAATGCTAACAATTCCTGAAGAAAGCAAACACATGCACACTAACTAACGGAAAATTGATGGGGGTTCCATATGGTAAAGGTAATTTCCAAATAAATAAAATGTGCATTTACACCTTCACTTGGGGTGAAGACAAAATACATTCACACACCATATGCCTGAACAAAGAACAACACATGCGGAACACACACAAACACGCATGCATATACAGAATTAAATATTAAATGCACACACCTTTGAAAAAATCTTGTTAAACATGGAGAGGAGGCCATTCCCCAAGTGATGACTTGACACTGTTAATGTGTATGTGTATGTATATATTATATACATTATATACAAAATATTATATATGTATTATATGTACGTGTGTTTGTATGTATGTATATATATATGTGTGTTTATATATATGTATATATATATATATATATATATATATATATATATATATATATATATATATATATATATATATATATATATATATATATAGCCTAGTTGACGTCCGGCCTTCCAAGAAGGAAAATGTTACTCAGTTTTTTAGCTTCCTAGAGTTAGGTACTAGTCTTAGAATTCTCTTTACTTTTTATATTTAATTCTCTTTTTACCCTTTTTTTTATATATAGATCCTTTTGTTTTTTTATTTTAAATTTTGTAATTGTCATTTTACTGAGTCTGTTTTTAATTTGTAAATTTTGTATATTTTACAGGCCTATTATGATCTCGCTTTTCGAGATCAACAGGTTCTTCCAAATAAACAAGCAATTGGGCTGTAATGACTGACGAGAGGACAAACAAAGGAGGGAGGAGCAGAACAAAACGAAAAAGTTACCTTAAAGTTAATTTATTTACAAAAAAGTTATATACATGCGAGTCAGGTTCAATTTAAACTTATATACAACAATGTGTCAATAATAAATTGATAAACAATACAAAATGAGACAGCACTTCTAAGAATTGTAAAAACAAATCATCAGCAGCGTAATCAAATTACCTTAAAAGAAGAATAATCAAATAAACATCATAAGAGACCATTAACGGCACAAACGTTACATTTAAGAGTGTCAGTGAAGATAATTAAAAAAAATAATTCTGAACATTAAATCTGAAAACAACAAGTCCAAAAATTATTACACAAGTAACAACACTAATGAGGTAACATGATCAAATAACACGAGCAGCACAGTTAAATGGAGTCAGTAAAATATACAGGTAAAATCAAATCAATAATCCTTACAAAAATTAATAAGTTCAAAATGTCATAATACCCAGGCAGCAAAACTAATTACACAAACTGGCAGCTCAAAGGAACACTGCAGGACAACTAAGACAGAGCCGAAACGACAACCATCTCGTCCTCAAGCACAGTGCTGACGTCCTCCTCCAGTACCGACGACCACGACAGAGCCGACACGGCAACCATCTCGTCCTCAAAAAACGTACTGACGTCCTCCTTCAAATACGACGACCATGACAGAGCCGACACGGCAACTATCTCGTCCTCCAAGAAACGTACTGACGTCCTCCTCTAATTACGACGACCACGACAGAGCCGACACGGCAACCATCTCGTCCTCAAAAGTCGCCACTGCTCTGATGCCAGACCTGACTCGCAGGCACGGATACCTGCTGCTGCTACTCCAGCTGGCTTGCTGCTACCCTCAACCTGACTCGTTGCCACGAACCTGACTCGCTGTTGCTACGAACCTGACTGACGCTGTCAAGCACTCCACGACAGACGTCAACTCACCAGCACGAAAAAAACACAAATAAAGGAGGCAACAATCCACCAAGGGAACAATCGACAAACGATTGTTCCTAACACCTCCCCACCTAACAGAAAAAAAAAAATTTACAATAAAATTTTTTTTTTTTTACAAACAAAATACTCTCCCCCAATGCTGCCACACCCTCGCCAGCCAAAACAGAACCAATCCTGGCAAGGTCGCCAATATTATGATCTCGCTTTTCGAGATCAACAGGTTCTTCCAAATAAACAAGCAATTGGGCTGTAATGACTGACGAGAGGACAAACAAAGGAGGGAGGAGCAGAACAAAACGAAAAAGTTACCTTAAAGTTAATTTATTTACAAAAAAGTTATATACATGCGAGTCAGGTTCAATTTAAACTTATATACAACAATGTGTCAATAATAAATTGATAAACAATACAAATGAGACAGCACTTCTAAGAATTGTAAAAACAAATCATCAGCAGCGTAATCAAATTACCTTAAAAGAAGAATAATCAAATAAACATCATAAGAGACCATTAACAGCACAAACGTTACATTTAAGAGTGTCAGTGAAGATAATTAAAAAAAATAATTCTGAACATTAAATCTGAAAACAACAAGTCCAAAAAAAATTATTACACAAGTAACAACACTAATGAGGTAACATGATCAAATAACACTGCAGGCAGCACAGTTAAATGGAGTCAGTAAAATATACAGGTAAAATCAAATCAATAATCTTTACAAAAATTAATAAGTTCAAAAATGTCATAATACCCAGGCAGCAAAACTAATTACACAAACTGGCAGCTCAAAGGAACACTGCAGGACAACTAAGACAGAGCCGAAACGACAACCATCTCGTCCTCAAGCACAGTGCTGACGTCCTCCTCCAGTACCGACGACCACGACAGAGCCGACACGGCAACCATCTCGTCCTCAAAAACTCGCCACTGCTCTGCTGCCAGGACCTGACTCGCAGGTACGGATACCTGCTGCTGCTACTCCAGCTGGCTTGCTGCTACCCTCAACCTGACTCGTTGCTGCTACGAACCTGACTCGTTGCTGCTACGAACCTGACTGACGCTGTCAAGCACTCCACGACAGACGTCAACTCACCAGCACGAAAAAAACACAAATAAAGGAGGCAACAATCCACCAAGGGAACAATCGACAAACGATTGTTCCTAACAAGGGCTGATGATGAGACTTAAAGACTCGAAAATTTGGCCAATAAACTTATGATGGCTATTTTGCACCTTTTCTTCTATATATATATATATATATATATATATATATATATATATATATATATATATATATATATATATATATATATATATATATATATATATATATATTGTATACATATAATTATGAAAAACGAATATTAAAAATAGTGGTACATTTTTCTGCTAACTAACTAATTCATTCATCCCTTAAAAGTGAGAGTCATGCAGAAGGTGTACAAATAAAAATATTTCCGTATAACGCATGCGTAGAACTACGTCCATTTTACATACGCATATGCCTGTAACACAAAGGACCGTAAGAAGGTCGTTTGTTCCTGTTTGTGTATATGTGAATGTTTGTGGGTCTGCAAGATTGCTTTGCACAAATATAATTCGACCTCCGTTATTGTGCCTGTGTATACATCTCTTTGTATAAGCAGAAACTGGTTACTATTCATATGTGATTATTTGCATACGCATTTTTTGGGTCAAATATGGACCTACTTCATTGAGAGTTTGTGAGTGTGTGTGCGTATTATGCAAACATAAATCACAGAGAGCTTATGCCTGGATATACACCGCTTAACACAAACGGGAATAGACTTCAGTCTGTGTTTGCATGCATATTAGTTTTCACAAACAGAAACCTACTCCAGAGCTTGTTTTTGCGAAGCGCATCAATCACGGACACAGACTTCAGTGTGTGTGTGTGTGTGTGTGTGCACTGTTCCCCAAGAACATTAATCGACATCAGTCAAGCAAGAAAATCGCAAGCAATAGCCTCTTTCTTTACCTATTATGCGACAGTTCACTCCGCTAAAAAGTGCTTTTCTTACATGAAAAGACGTACTCATTTTCTTGCTATATTTTTTCTTCTTCCTTTTAACTTCCTGGAATGACGAAGAGGAAGATGAAAGGAGAGAGAGAGAGAGAGAGAGAGAGAGAGAGAGAGAGAGAGAGAGAGAGAGAGAGAGAGAGCAAAACCTACGAGACAGGAAAGTGCTTTTATGCATGGCGGGTGTAATGCCATTGTTATTGGGACTATAAAGATGGCGGCGCCTTTGTGGCAGAAATTGATTACATTTGCCGAGTACTACTTTCATTTAGCATATGTCTTTATCTGCATTGCATTCTCTCTCTCTTTCTTTCTCTGTTTAACTCTTTCCTGCCAAATCAGTAACTACTTTCTGCTTCGCATTACCCTTCTCTGTCTGCATGAATGTCTGTTTGTCTGTTTGTCCGTCTGGGCGCTGAAAGCCGATTAAATGAGGCGGAACGAACAGGAATTAAAACAAAGGGCGCTCACACAGGCAAAAGAGGTAAATGAGACAGCAGTAACTGGAAGAGGGGAAAAGCGGATAACAATAAGAATATATAAGGGAATGGAAATACGGCAGAAATGGAAGAATTGCATCAAAGCATAACGAGAGAGAGAGAGAGAGAGAGAGAGAGAGAGAGAGAGAGAGAGAGAGAGAGAAGGAATATAGATAATTCAGAGTAAAAAGAATCCTTAGTGGTACATTCATAAGATGCAAATGAATTGTTCTCCTTCCAGGAAGCTTAAGTTTTTTTTATAGGAATGCATAACGTGAATGCGTGTTCGCGAGCACACTCGTTCATTTAAAGGGAAAACTATGCTCAAGGATAATAAGCAGAAAAGTTTAATTCTAAAGTTGGCAAAAAAATTATATGGCGCAGTTGCAGTATTGCTTTCCTCTGACTGCACATGTGTGTATATATAAACACACAAACACACACACATATATATATATATATATATATATATATATATATATATATATATATATATATATATATATATATATATATATATATATATATATATATATATATATAAATGTATATATGTGTGTGGTGTACTTTTTAGTTGTCTTTCCCCCAAGATTACACTAGAGGTGTAATTGTCTGTCAGGCACAAGTGCACTTAGAGGAAAGCAATATTGCAACTACGCCATACAATTTTTTTGCCAGCTTTAGAATTAAACTTTTCTACTTATTATCCTTGAGCACAGTTTTCCCTTTAAATGAGCGAGTGTGCTCGCGAACGCGCAAGCACTCGCACACATTCACGTTATGCATTCCTATAAAAAACTCAAGGTTCCTGGAAGGAGGACAATTAATGTGCATCTCATGAATGTACAGCCAAGGATTCTGTTTACTTTGGTATGTCTGTATTTTCCTGTCTTTGTTTTTTTGCTCTCTCTCTCTCTCTCTCTCTCTCTCTCTCTCTCTCTCTCTCTCTCTCTCTCCTTTGATCTAATTCTTCCTTTTCCATTTCCATTCTCTTATATATTCTTACTGTTATCCCCTTTTCCCCTCTTGTAATTACTACTGTCTCATTTGCCTCTTTATATAGTGTATATAATGCATACGTATTTGAACAAATCCCGTTCCCTATTTCCCACATTTACAATTCTTATTAGGCTACTACCGCGATTCGGGGCCAACTGACACCGGTCGCTTATTCATTCATGAAATCACATCACGACGAAGAACAGGCAATGAAAACGGAGCCGCGTCATCCTCATCACACCGGTGCACGTCTATTGATCTCCCGGAGCAAGGGTCTATTCCATCACGGATGGATGCACTCTATCCATAACACATGGGTGCATTCCATTCAACACACATGGATGACGGACATTCCCCCAAAACAACTATATTGTGATAGGGAGCCGTTCGATGTGCACTGTGACAGTGAAGATACATTGATAGGGACGGGTTTAACTATATAATGCACCATCTTGATAAATATATTTGAAATAATATACCTGATTCGATAAGAAAAACTGATAAGGAGCGATATGAGTATGCCACATTAAGAAAACTCGATTTGTTCGTGATTCAATTAAACAGAAATGTGCTGATTGATATTCTCGTCTATTTTACTTTTCATTTTTTCCTTCACAAATTCTCTCTCTCTCCCTCTCTCTCTCAGCATGTATGCTATAAGTGCCGTCGTTGGGAAACTGACTTACCCCCTTATCCCGAGTCTGGTTTTCTCTTCATACAGACAACCAAAATAATTATGTACATACACATGAAGCCGTACTATATTCCATGGACAGCATCAACAAAACACTACAAGAGCATCAGGGATTTCATCGATTCTTTCCATTAAATAACGCAAAAGATTCTACAAAACTTTAAAATGTTCTTCAACAATCTTGCCAACAAAGCACTTCTGTTTCCTTAAGGAAAGGTCTGCGGGAGCATTGAGAAGGGTCCAAATACAGGTGAATGTTGAGATTCCAAAGAAGGTGTTGTAATCAAATACTGCATCTAGAGTTTTCAGGTGATCAGCCGTTGACCTTCCTTCCAGGCCACCACTTTGGGATCGAGTTATTTTACCTTTCAGCTTCTCCGTCATTTCCAGTATCAGTTTTTCAAACATTTTGCTTGTGATGGTCTTTATGTATATTCCTCCTCGGTTCTCCAGTTACCTCCTCCTTTTTTTAACAGATTTACTAATAAGACATCCATTTCATCCCATTTCTCCTAGTGTAATGAACTCACTTGCCAATGGTATTCAACTCTTCTTCGCTGCTTGAACGTGCGGTCGTCAGGACTGTGGTGGGATTCTTAAGTATTCCCCCTTTATTTTGGGTCAACTTACAGCCGGCTGATCATTTACGTCTCTCATTAGCTATTGGTATGAGTCTTCAGTTTTACTGGTTTTGTGTCGGCAGAATGTTCAGCCCAATTTACGTCGGTTGTAACAGTTCTGAGACAAGAGAACGACGTGCGTCCTTGCACCTCGTGAGAAGCCTGGCGACATCGGGCAACACGATACCACTTAATATGCTCGTGTAACAGTTCCTTGAGCACAGTAGTGTGATAATGCACTTTACATTACAGCAGATGTCTCAATTAGATGAAACTTAAACCATTCTTATTATTAATCAGATCTTTGAACCTGTGATTCTTTCCTTTAATATATTCAGTAACAATTTCTATCATCACTTGGGACACCTGCTCTCATAATCGTAAGGATCTTCTAGCTTTTCATTAATAGTGAGATTTATTGTCTCTTATTCAACACTGTTGGATTTCTGTTGCAAAACTACTTTCGAATGAGTAGCAGTTTCTTCTGTTCACTCTCTTAAATTCGCTGCAAGGTCATTTGACGGAACTAGTAATATCTTCTTGACCTAATATTTTGGTTTATCGAAACTAACAGACACAAGAAATTATTTTTCTTTATAGGTTTGTTTCACGGCTTTGGGACACACATATGAACTGTCGTATTAAACAAGATGCAAACGTAGTTTTTTGGGGTCAAAATTTTGTCAAAACAGTGATCATTGTTCTCTCAAGTAGCTCGAACCTGAATTCCACTAGAAAGAGACTGGATCAAAATAATAATAGTTAAGTCTCTAGTAAAACTATCAATTCAAATCGAGAAATGATTCTCTAAACTTTTGAGTGCCAGAGTGAAATTTTAAAACTTTTTTATTTCTTACTTTAGGTATAAACAGGCTGCATAGAAAGGGCTTCCTCGTAGTCTAAATATGTCAAGTCTTCATATAGCTTTTTCAAATAGTTCTAATTTTATTAGAGATAAGCGCTGGAGGCCTTGCCTTGTAGGTTTGACAAGAGCTCGATTCCGTGTCTTGTGGGTTTGAAAAGGGATGAGGCTATGCCTCATGAGTTTATGGTATAAAAGTTAAAGCATACATCTGGTTTCAACATGAGTTCATGTTTTATATCTCTTTTAAATACTATTATATTTTTATTTCTATGAATAACTGGCAGTGATGGATCATGACCGAATCTATCATGGGGTTACAGGGACTGGTCTGTTGGACAACGGTATCATATTACATATTACATGCCTTTCCTTCCTCTGTTTTTGTTCCTCTAAACGACCGTTGGATATTACATCACTTCCAGTCTAACAAGATAATTTTCTCGTTCTCCACACATATATTATCTATCACTTCAAAAATCACAGAGTTCCTTTAGTTAGTCCCAGTACTGTACAATTACAGTCGTGGGAACCGTAAAGTTTTGCCAAGTAATGATTCTAACAGGGAGGGAAGTTTTACTGAACAGAAGGCTTCGTTATTTTTGCTTGAAAGTGATATATTATTCTTTCGTTTATGTTTTTCTTAGGGGTAAGAAAATAAACTGCGAAGGTAGGTTGAGGCCAGGGGAGGTCTAGCATGTACACAAAAAAATAAACACACGCACAAACACACACACATACATATATATTTATACAGACACACACACACACATATATATTATCTCTCTCTCTCTCTCTCTCTCTCTCTCTCTCTCTCTCTCTCTCTCTCTCTATCTATATATATATATATATATATATATATATATATATATATATATATATATATATATATATATATATATGAACACAAACATCAGTAATTGCAGTAGCACAAGTAGGCATTGTAATCCTTCTGAAAAACAAAATAAATAAATAAAAAAATAAAATGAATCCCAATACCCGCACTGAGCTATCCTCCCAGACCAGATTACCTTTAAAACTTGCCGCACAGAGCGATCATAACCTAAACTAATTTCAAGGAGGATTTAAAGTGGAAGCATTTGCATAAAACACACATGGAATTCAGTCACTTCTAATGAGGTCGCCAGACTCGTTAAAGGATACGATTAACGGTCGCCAAGGAGATAAGGAGGTGAAGGAGAGAAGCAGAAAGAGTGAAAGGAAGATAGCGAGAGAAAAAATAAAAAGAGAATGAGGGCAGGGAAGGCAAAGGTAAAAAGGAGAGAGAGAGAGAGAGAGAGAGAGAGAGAGAGAGAGAGAGAGAGAGAGAGAGAGAGAGAGAGAGAGACAATCACCTATCACCGCTGACTTCAATTTACCCATCTGAAACGGGCATGGCTGTCAGACCCAATGGACAACCTCTTTTCAATTTTCTCTCATATTTGCTATAAATTTTCCGGTCTCCATTATCCTATAAAGTTACCCGATAAAATATTGCTTTTTCCAGATATAATAAGCAAAAATGATCCTGCATAAAATAGGAAATACATAATCGAGAATAAATATAGTTTAGGCATTTATCATCAGATAACAATGGCCATGATAATAATTACAAGTCATATCTGATAAATAATTTAAATGCTTGATATTTAAATATTATATAAATGGATGTATTTATATACAAAGCGTACGTAAGTAATTGCACAATTCCAAATATTACAGGTGTAAATTTCAAAGTCCAAAAATCTATATAAAAGTCTGCTTTAATATGTATTTAAGAAAGTTTTTGCTTGTCTCTGAATCTACTTTCTCCTACCAAACTGGTCCGCAATTGCAACTTTTCACGAAGAATTTGGTGAGATACATTACAGTACACTTTGCAAGGTCTTCGTCTTCCAAGCCAAAAATTCAAAGCTAAATTAAATGATTTTCCGACTGCGAACTGAATCCGTGAAATCAGGAAAAACGCGACGGTGGGTATCAGAATTTAGTAATATAAATAGGCTTACCAAATATGGATGATCTTTCTGTGCTGGGATTGTTTTTATATCTGTGGCGTTTTCGACACAATTCACTAAGAGTACTGTGACAAATGCTGTCAAATGATTTTAAAATATCACAAGACTTAAAAGGAAAAATGCATATATTAGCTCATATCACTTGCACCATATGTATATATTATTCATATTACGCGCGTCTCAACAACTCAGTTCATTAGATACTAGAGTGATGGAAATGAAGTGGAAAACCATTTAATTTCCAACATAGCAGATAATTTTCACGAAGAATCCAGTAGTGGTTTATTAAGCTGAAAAGGCCCCAAATCTATAAATAAAAATATCTTGGTCATTTGTAGCTACTTTTAATTATATTTACGACATTAATGAAAGCGCAAACTTACGTATCCGTAAAGTTTTGTCACAACATAATCGTTAGAAACTTATATGCAAAAGCTATGTATAATATTACATGTAATGAATCGAGAATTGAAACTCTTAGAAAAATGGTACGCGTAATAAATGCGAATGCAAAAATTAATGTATAATACGAATAAGAAAAATTAAGTTATAATATGCATAAAGAGACGAAAAATAATGTAAAATAACCTTTAATAAACGTGGACATAAACATTATAAGCAAACAAATTGCACGCAAAAGCTATATATTAATACATTTAAACAATAAAAACTTCAAAACTGCAAATCATTTATTTACATGGAAACTGTCAGATACTCCTTATAATAAATGGCCACAAAAAACACCTGTCCAACGTTATATACAGTAAACATGTACGCAAAATTATGTTCAATGTAAATGCGATAAACATGTACGAAACAGCAATGTATTTACATGTATTAAACACGTACACGTCCACACGCAAATATTCATGTCCGCAAATAACCAAAACATAACAACCGACCCTATAGACATAACGTCAAAATATGCGTTCAATATCATCCTCGTATTTTCCCTCCAAGTCGGCCGGGAGGAGGAAGGGAATCCGGCAGACTTATTTCCCCCGTTAATAAGGCGCCGTATTTCAGGGCTATTCAATGGTGTTTTCGGGTCTTTCAGATGGCAACTAATGGAGGAACATCTCTGCTGCTAAATCAGGCGGAGACAGGGATTGGGGGAATATACCTCATACGGTGAACCGACGTCTTCTTGTGGATATGACTTGCAGTGAAGGTCATATACTACCTCGCTCTCCTGAGGAATAATATTGTTAATAATTATTGCAGCGATATCGTCACCATCATCACTGTCGTTTTCATTATATGGCAAAACCGTAAATGTTTAACGAAGCGAAATTCTTAAGCATGTGGTTGCAACAATGTACACATATCTGAATACAAATTTCAAAAATTAGGCAACTGACAGCTGATTCTAAAGGTAATGTGTTTTGCTAAAGATAACCTCCTCCCTTGGGGATTCGAACCCCTGGCTACGGGAGCAGTAGGCCGACGCTTTGTCCATTCAACTACAAGGGAATAAAATAAGAGTTCAATTTGCCTCCCCAGTGACTCCGAGGTAATAAACACATTATAAGGAGGCACTATTGTTTGAAAATATAGATGCTAACAATGACCTCCTTCCTGGGGGAATCGAACCATTAGTGAGAAGGATTAATCGAGTCCACTCACTGCTGGTAGGGTGAGGAGTCACAGTGCGGGGGTGCAGTGGTATCTGCTACGATGCTATGCATATGCAGTTGCTTAGCTGAATCCTCTCTGAATGGACTGAGCGTCGACCTACTGTCCTGTGGTCAAAGGGTTTGATTCCCCAAGGAGGGAGGTTATCTTATGCAACTACCTTCAGGCGATAGAGACTGCTTATAATGTGATGTTTTATAAGTAGTATAGCAGTAGTAGTAATAGCATAGCAGTAGTAGTAGTAGTAGTAGTAGTGGTGGTGGTTGTGGTGGTGGTAGTAGTAGTAGTATTAGAAGTAGAAACAATACCTACTTCAAGAATATATAAAATTTTATGATTTATAGGGAAACACACTTGAATCTCTGTCGCGCTGAGGAAGTAACTACACTATTCAAAGACATTAAACCCCTGACTATGTGTAAAATAAAGATTATACCAAGTCAGCGAGGAGAGAAAGCGAATAAAAGCCAAATCACCAAAAAGTTAAAGACTGACATGACAGTTTCTAGTACACGAAAGTCACTTCGTGAACAAGGCAATATTCTTTCCGTTTCTCCAGAAAAAACAAAGGTTGTGCGCTGTGTTAGGCAACTGACCGAAAAGCCTATTCACTTGCTAACTGCGCCTACGCTGAATAAATATCGACATGTGGAAAATACCTGCACCACAGTTCAGGTCCAGATGCATTTATTTCTGCATTTTTTTTATTTACCTCATCTTTATTTACTTCTGTCTGATCACCATACATTTGAATGATTTGATTGGC
>NC_089753.1:7239955-7242455 GCF_040412425.1 Macrobrachium rosenbergii | reverse complement strand
TACTATCTATGTCTGCAATCATAATAACAAAGAGCAATGCAGCTAACACCGTACCTTGTGGCACACCGGATATTGCCTTGGCTTCATCCGATTTCTCATCGTTTGCAATCACTATCTGTTTTCTGTTTTGCAAAAATTCTTTTATCCATCTTCCTACTTTGCCCACAATATTATGTTTTCTAATTTTTTTCGCTAATATATTATGGTCTACCTTGTCAAAATCTTTTGCAAAGTCTAGGTAAACCACATCTGTATCTTTTTCGTTTATCATATTTTTATATATGTTTTCATAGTGCGCTAACAATTCGGTTTATGTACTTTTTCCGGGTACAAAACCATGTTGTCCTATATTAAACAAGCTATTTTTCATTAAATGTTTCGTTATATTTTTCTTCATTACCCTTTCATACACATTCATAATATGATGCTAGACTCACAGGCCTATAATTACTTGCCTCTAGTCTTGATCCACTTTTGAAAATATGAGTGATATATGCTAATTTATGTTCATCATAAATCATGCCTGTATCTACACTTTGTCTTAATAATATTGCGAGCGGCTTTGCGATAGACTGAACTACTTTTTTTAACAAAATGGCAGGTACGCCGTCTGGAAGTGAGAGAGAGAGAGTAGAGGGGTGTTTGGGAGAAGAGAGAGAGAGAGAGAGAGAGAGAGAGAGAGAGAGAGAGAGAGAGAGAGAGAGAGAGAGAGAGAGTAGGGAGAAGCAAGAGGGAAAGAGACTGGGAGGCTTGAGAGAGAGAGAGAGAGAGAGAGAGAGAGAGAGAGAGAGAGAGAGAGAGAGAGAGAGAGAGTTTTTCAGTTGTCATTCAGAGTCATCCCAGGCAGCGCCAGGTTGGTCAGTCAGTAGGCTATACATACATACGTATATATATATATATATATATATATATATATATATATATATATATATATATATATATATATATATATATATATGTGTGTGTGTGTGTGTGTGTGTGTGTGTGTGTGTATTATATATATAATATATATATATATTATATATATATAATATATATATATATATATATATATATATATATATATATATATATATATATATATATATATATATATATATATATATATATATATATATATATGTATAGAGAGAGAGAGAGAGTCTATTGGTTACTTTCTTTACCAGATATGTACGTAATTGTAATAACCACAACGCCCTTTTAACTTCCAGAATTCCCCAAACTTTTTTAGTAGGCTTGTCACTACAAAGCCTTAGATCTAAATGTAAGAATATTAGGTAATTCTGTTGTCCGGTAACAGGATTCGAACCCGCATCCAGAGTGACTCCTAGATTTTCTATAAATATATTTCAACCTAAAAAAAGCAAGGAGGTTACAATGGAAAGGTGGGTCTATTCAAGCTCTAAATATCTCAATTCGACAGGTATATACATGTGTGAGCGGCAATAGACTTTTATCCTCGTGGTTAAGTCGGCAACTCAGTACCGTTCTGATAATCTGGATGCAAGTTCGAATCCTCCTGGAATTACTTCATAGTGACAAGCGTATCCAACAAGTGTAAAGAATGCGATAAGTTAAGCAGAAATTGTAGTTTGAATAAATGCCTGAACAGCTGAGGATAGATTGGGTAAACATCATCAGTATTAACAAATTTTTCCTACATCATATTGTACCAGTTCTTTTCTATTAACTATATATATACAGTATATGTATGTATATATATATATATATATATATGTATATATATATATATATATATATATATATATATATATATATATATATATATATATATATAGTTAATAGAAAAGAACTGGTACAATAATATTATGATGTAGGAAAAATTTGTTAATACTGATGTTTACCCAATCAGGAGAGCTGTTAATCAGCTCAGTGGTCTGGTTAAACTAAGATACACTTAACTTTATCCTCAGCTGTTCAGGCATTTATTCAAACTACAATTTCTCTGGTGGCATTTGAAATACCAGTTATCGCCAACGATCCTCTTCTTTTTAAGATCTCTCTCTTCATCTCTTCACCTAATGTATGAGTGTGAACTGTTCTTTCTGATCAGTCATATCTCTGATTACCATTTCTCAACATAAACACGTACACCCACGCATGCTCACACTCACACATATAAACATATATATATATATATATATATATATATATATATATATATATATATATATATATATATATATATATACTTAAACAGCTTCTCAACATATCTTTAGGGATGGGGTTGCTAGCCCATGACTTATCAAGACAGTTCACTAACCACCCAGCATATAATTCACTCAGTAGGTCAACCAGGGTACCCTTGGGATTCAATGGGTCGTGTCTAAAACGTCTCGGATCGTTCGGGAATCGAACCTGGGGATGTCTCAGCGTATGAGTTTATAAACGGCAATAATCAGCAAAACTCAAAGACGTATCAAGATTATGATAACTAAAATGGAATTCTGTAGAATTTGGACGTTGGGTGAAAGCAATG
>NC_089753.1:7227455-7237455 GCF_040412425.1 Macrobrachium rosenbergii | reverse complement strand
AAGGAAATAATCAAGAAGAGAGGAAGACAGTGGCGTGGAGGAACTGCAGAATTTATACGAAATAAAAGGTAGAGAACTTGAGATGTTTTCTAAGCTGATTGAGAGGAGATTTTGAGAGCCCAAAATTACCACTTGAAGCAGTTCTTCGCTCGGAATAAGAAAGAAAAACAATAAAGAAAATAGAGGACATCGGCGTGGAGGTAAACTAAAGAAGCTGACGGAGAAAAAAGTAGAGAACCTGAGGTGTTAAAAGTACTTGAAAGATTTTGGATTCACATAACTACTTTTTGGAGAAGCAAGGTAAAATCGAAGGGATGATCAATATTGTCAGTAAGAGGGAACCCCATAAGATTACAGAAGACGACTCGTTAAAGAAAAGAAACTGCTTATGTGTCAGAAAAAGAACTCTAAGTAATGGTAAACGCAATGTTAAAATGATCTAAAACCTTCTGGATTTTCCTTCAAGACATTTTAGAATCCTTCGGTCTCCACCTCCTGGAAGGACGAGAGAAATGCCATTCGCGCATGCAACAAACTCCAAAGTCTCTAGGAACAATATCTGAGATGCTTCAATTCACCTTGAAGCCTTCAGAGAGAGCAAGAGTCATATATGAAAAGCTGGGTAAGAGAAAGCAAAGAGTATGGTGAAGAGACTTGGATATCAACACACATTGTTTAAGAGGAATAGATAAAACAGAACTTCCTGAAGAAAACTGCATCACACCGATGGAAATGCAAATTCAAAAGAGGACGAGAAAACAAGAGGAAGGCCCTCCTCAGGATGAAGTTCAAAAGCTGTCTATGCAAGCCCTCCTCTAAGGAAAAAGGGTCAGACCCAAAAGCCCCTAAGGCTCGCCAGTCTCTTGAGGCCAGCCTTGAAATGAAGGGTCCGACCCAGATGCTGCTTCCTCAGAGGGAGGCAGGTATCCTGCCAAATTGGGGAAGCAGGCCTGGAGAAGGCCCAGGAACTTCAAGGATGAGGCACAAAAGCCCCTAAAGCTCGCCAGTCTCTTGAGGCCAGCCTTGAAGGGAAAGGTCCAACCCAGAGGCTGCTTCCTTAGAGGAAGGAAAGTATCCTGCAGGGCTGGAGAAGAAGGCCTGGAGAGGGTCCAAGAACTTCAAGGATGAGGCCCAAAAGCCCCCAAGGCTGACAAGTCTCTTGAGGGCAGCCTTGAAGGGAAGGGTCCGACCCAAAGGCTGCTTCCTCGGAGGGAGGCAGGTATCCTGACAGGCTGGGGAAGCGGGCCTGGAGAGGGCCCAAGAACTTCAAGGATGAGGCCCAAAAGCCCCAAAGGCTCGCCAGTCTCTTGAGGGCAGCCTTGAAGGGAAAGGACAGACCCAGAGGCTGCTTCCTTAGAGGAAAGAAAGTATTCTACAGGGCTGGAGAAGAAGGCCTGGAGAAGGCCCAAGAACTTCAAGGATGAGGCCCAAAAGCCCTCAAGGCTCACCAATCTCTTAAGGGCAGCCTTGAAGGGAAGGGTCCGACTCAGAGGCTGCTTCCTTGGAGGGAGGCAGGTATCCTGCCAGGCTGGGGAAGCAGGCCTGGAGAGGGCCCAAGAACTTCAAGGATGAGGCCCAAAAGCCCCAATGGCTAGCCAGTCTCTTGAGGGCTGCCTTGAAAGGAAGGGTCTGACTCAGAGGCTGCTTCCCTGGAGGAAGGCAGGTGTCCTGCCAGGCTGGGGAAGTGGGCCTGGAGAGGGCCCAAGAACTTCAAGGATGAGGCCCAAAAGCCCTCAAGGCTCACCAATCTCTTGAGGGCAGCCTTAAAGGGAAGGGTCCGACCCAGAGGCTGCTTCCTCAGAGGGAGGCAGGTATCCTGCCAGGCTGGGGAAGCGGGCCTGGAGAGGGCCCAAGAACTTCAAGGATGAGGCCCAAAAGCCCCAAAGGCTAGCCAGACTCTTGAGGGCTGCCTTGAAGGGGAGGGTCCAACTCAGAGGCTGCTTCCTTGGAGGAAGGCAGGTGTCCTGCCAGGCTGGGGAAGCGGGTCTGGAGAGGGCCCAAGAACTTCAAGGATGAGGCCCAAAAGCCCCAAAGGCTAGCCAGTCTCTTAAGGGCTGCCTTGAAGGGGAGGGTCCAACTCAGAGGCTGCTTCCTTGGAGGAAGGCAGGTGTCCTGCCAGGCTGGGGAAGTGGGCCTGGAGAGGGCCCAAGAACTTCAAGGATGAGGCCCAAAAGCCCTCAAGGCTCACCAATCTCTTGAGGGCAGCCTTGAAGGGAAGGGTCCGACCCAGAGGCTGCTTCCTCAGAGGGAGGCAGGTATTCTGCCAGGCTGGGGAAGCGGGCCTGGAGAGGGCCCAAGAACTTCAAGGATGAGGCCCAAAAGCCCCAAAGGCTAGCCAGTCTCTTGAGGGCTGCCTTGAAGGGAAGCGTCCGACTCAGAGGCTGCTTCCTTGGAGGAAGGCAGGTGTCCTGCCAGGCTGGGGAAGCGGGCCTGGAGAGGGCCCAAGAACTTCAAGGATGAGGCCCAAAAGCCCCAAAGGCTCACGACTCTTTTGAGGGCAGCCTTAAAGGGAAGGGTCTGAACCAGAGGCTGTTTCCTGGAAGGAGGAAGGTATCCTGCCAGGCTGGGGAAGTGGGCCTGAGGGGGCCCAAGAACTTCAAGGATGAGGCCCAAAATCCCTCAAGGCTCACCAGAATCTTGAGGCCATCCTTGAAGGGAAGGGTCCAACAAAGAGCCTGCTTCCTTGGAGGAAGCCAGGTATCCTGCCAGGCTGGGGAAGCAGGCCTGGAGAGGGCCCAAGAACTTCAAGGATGAGGCCCAAAAGCTGCCAAGGCTCACCAGTCTCTTGAGGGCAGCCTTGAAGGGAAGGGTCTGACCCAGAAGCTGCTTCCTTGGAGGGAGGCAGGTATCCTTCCAGGCTGGGGAAGTGTGCCTGGAGAGGGCCCAAGAACTTCAAGGATGATTCCTAAAAGCCCCCAAGGCTCGCCAGTCTCTTGAGGGCAGCCTTGAAGGGAAGGGTCTGAACCAGAGGCTGCTTCCTTGGGGGGAGGCAGGTATCCTGCCAGGCTGGGGAAGCGGGCCTGGAGAGGGCCCAAGAACTTCAAGGATGAGGCCTAAAAGCCCCCAAGGTTCACCAGTCATTTGAGGGCAGCCTTGAAGGGAAGGATCCGATCCAGAGGCTGCTTAATTGGAGGGAGGCCGGTATCCTGACAGGCTGGGGAAGTGGGCCTGGAGAGGGCCCAAGAACTTCAAGGATGAGGCCTAAAAGCCCCCAAGGCTCACCAGTCTCTTGAGGGCAGCCTTGAAGTGAAGGGTCTGAACCAGATGCTGCTTCCTCGAAGGGAGGCAGGTATCCTGCCAGGCTGGGGAAGCGGGCCTGGAGAGGGCCCAAGAACTTCAAGGATGAGGCCCAAAAGCCCCAAAGGCTAGCCAGTCTCTTGAGGGCTGCCTTGAAGGGGAGGGTCCAACTCAGAGGCTGCTTCTTGGAGGAAGGCAGGTGTCCTGCCAGGCTGGGGAAGCGGGTCTGGAGAGGGCCCAAGAACTTCAAGGATGAGGCCCAAAAGCCCCAAAGGCTAGCCAGTCTCTTGAGGGCTGCCTTGAAGGGGAGGGTCCAACTCAGAGGCTGCTTCCTTGGAGGAAGGCAGGTGTCCTGCCAGGCTGGGGAAGTGGGCCTGGAGAGGGCCCAAGAACTTCAAGGATGAGGCCCAAAAGCCCTCAAGGCTCACCAATCTCTTGAGGGCAGCCTTAAAGGGAAGGGTCCGACCCAAAGGCTGCTTCCTCAGAGGGAGGCAGGTATCCTGCCAGGCTGGGGAAGCGGGCCTGGAGAGGGCCCAAGAACTTCAAGGATGAGGCCCAAAAGCCCCAAAGGCTCGCCACTCTTTTGAGGGCAGCCTTAAAGGGAAGGGTCTGAACCAGAGGCTGTTTCCTTGGAGGGAGGAAGGTATCCTGCCAGGCTGGGGAAGTGGGCCTGGAGGGGGCCCAAGAACTTCAAGGATGAGGCCCAAAATCCCTCAAGGCTCACCAGAATCTTGAGGCCAGCCTTGAAGGGAAGGGTCCAACAAAGAGGCTGCTTCCTTGGAGGAAGCCAGGTATCCTGCCAGGCTGGGGAAGCAGGCCTGGAGAGGGCCCAAGAACTTCAAGGATGAGGCCCAAAAGCTGCAAAGGCTCACCAGTCTCTTGAGGGCAGCCTTGAAGGGAAGGGTCTGACCCAGAAGCTGCTTCCTTGGAGGGAGGCAGGTATCCTGCCAGGCTGGGGAAGTGGGCCTGGAGAGGGCCCAAGAACTTCAAGGATGATTCCTAAAAGCCCCCAAGGCTCGCCAGTCTCTTGAGGGCAGCCTTGAAGGGAAGGGTCTGAACCAGAGGCTGCTTCCTCAGAGGGAGGCAGGTATCCTGCCAGGATGGGGAAGCGGGCCTGGAGAGGGCCCAAGAACTTCAAGGATGAGGCCTAAAAGCCCCCAAGGTTCACCAGTCATTTGAGGGCAGCCTTGAGGGGAAGGATCTGATCCAGAGGCTGCTTAATTGGAGGGAGGCCGGTATCCTGACAGGCTGGGGAAGCGGGCCTGGAGAGGGCCCAAGAACTTCAAGGATGAGGCCTAAAAGCCCCAAAGGCTCACCAGTCTCTTGAGGGCAGCCTTGAAGTGAAGGGTCTGAACCAGATGCTGCTTCCTCGAAGGGAGGCAGGTATCCTGCCAGGCTGGGGAAGTGGGCCTGGAGAGGGCCCAAGAACTTCAAGGATGAGGCCCAAAAGCCCCAAAGGCTCGCCAATCTCTTGAGGGCAGCCTTGAAGGGAAGGGTCTGAACCAGAGGCTGCTTCCTTGGAGGGAGGCAGGTATTCTGCCAGGCTGGGGAAGTGGGCCTGGAGAAGTCCCCAGAACTTCAAGGATGAGTCCCAAAAGCCCCAAAGGCTCGCCAGTCTCTTGAGGGCAGCCTTGAAGGGGAGGGTCTGACCCAGAGGCTGCTTCCTTGGAGGAAGGCAAGTATCCTGCCAGGCTGGGGAAACGGGCCAGGAGAGGGTCCAAGAACTTACAGGATGCGAAACCAAAAGCCCCCAAGGCTCACCAATCTCTTGAGGGCAGCCTTGAAGGGAAGGGTCCAAACCAGAGGCTGCTTCCTTAGAGGAAGCCACATATCCTGCCAGGCAGGGGAAGTGGCCCTGGAGAGGGCCCAAGAACTTCAAGGATGAAGCCCAAAAGCCCCCAATGCTCAACAGTCTCTTGAGGGTATCCTTGAAGTGAATGGTCCAACCCAGAGGCTGCTTCCTTGGAGGAAACATTATCCTGCCATGCTGGGGAAACGGCCCTGAAGGGGGCCCAAGAGCTTCAAGGATAAGGTCCAAAAGCTGCCAAGGCTTGTTAATCTCTTGAAGTCAGCCTTAAAGGGAAGGGTCTGACCCAGAGGCTGCTTCCTTGGAGGAAGGCAGGTATCCTGCCAGGCTGGGGAAGTGGGCCTGGAGGGGGCCCAGGAACTTCAAGGATGAGGCCTAAAATCCCCCAAAGGCTCGACAGTTTCTTGAGGGCAGCCTTGAAGGGAATGGTCTGACCCAGAGGCTGCTTCCTTGGAGGAAGGCAAGTATCCTTCCAGGCAGGGGAAGCAGGCATGGAGAGGGCCCAAGAACATCAAGGATGAGGCCCAAAAGCCCCAAAGGCTTGCTAGTCTCTTGAGGGCAGCCTTGAAGGGAAGGGTCTGACCCAGAGGCTGCTTCCTTGGAGGAAGGCAGGTATCTTGCCAGGCTGGGGAAGTGGGCCTGGAGAGGTCCCAGGAACTTCAAGGATGAGGCCCAAAAGCCCCAAAGGCTAGACAGTTTCTTGAGGGCAGCCTTGAAGGGAATGGTCTGACCCAGAGGCTGCTTCCTTGGAGGAAGCCAGGGATCCTTCTGGGCAGGGGATGCAGGCATGGAGAGGGGCCAAAAACTTCAAGGATGAGGCCAAAAAGCCCCAAAGGCTTGCTAGTCTCTTGAGGGCAGCCTTGAAGGGAAGGGTCCAAACCAGAGGCTGCTTCCTTGGAGGAAGGCAGGTATCTTGCCAGGCTGGGGAAGTGGGTCTGGAGAGGGCCCAGGAACTTCAAGGATTAGGCCCAAAAGCCCCAAAGACTCGACAGTTTCTTGAGGGCAGCCTTGAAGGGAAGAATTTGTCCCAGAGGCTGCTTCCTTGGAGGAAGGCAAGTATCCTTCCGGGCAGGGGAAGCAGGCATGGAGAGGGGCCAAGAACTTCAAGGATGAGGCCAAAAAGCCCCAAAGGCTTGCTAGTCTCTTGAGGGCAGCCTTGAAGGGAAGGGTCCAACCCAGAGGCTGCTTCCTTGGAGTAAGGCAGGTATCCTGCCAGGCTGGGGAAGCGGGCCTGGATAAGTCCCAAGAACTTACAGGAAGCAGAACCAAAAGCCCCCAAGGCTCACCAATCTCTTGAGTGCAGCTTTGAAGGGAAGAATTTGACCCAGAGGCTGCTTCCTCGGAGGAAAGCAGGTATCCTGCCAGGATGGGGAAATGGGCCTGAAAGGGCCCCAAGAACTTCAAGGATGAGGTCCAAAAGCCCCCAAAGCTCACCAATCTCTTGAAGGCAGCCATGAAGGGAAGGGTCTGACCTAGAGGGTGCTTCCTTGGAGGGAGGCAGATATTCTGCCAGGCTGGGGAAGCGGGCCTAAAGAGGGCCCAAGAACATCAAGGATGAGGCCAAAAGCCCACAAAGCTCAATAGTCTCTTGAGGGTATCCTTGAAGGGAATGGTCCAACCCAGAGGCTGCTTCCTCAAAGGAAGGCAGGTATCCTGCCAGGCTGGGAAAGTAGGTCTGAGGAGGGCCCAAGAACTTCAAGGATGAGGCCAAAAAGCCCCCAAGGCTCGCCAGTCTCTTGAGGGCAGCCTTGAAGGGAAGGGTCTGACCCAGAGGCTGCTTCCTTGGAGGAAGGCAGGTATCCTGACAAGCTGGGGAAACAGGCCTGGAGAGAGCCCAAGAACTTCAAGGCTGAGGCCCAGAAGCCCTCAAGGTTCACAAGTCTCTTGAGGCTGGGGAAGCGGGACTGGAGAGGGCGCAAGCACTGCAAGGATGGGACCCAAAAGCCCCAAGGCTTGCCAGTCTCTTGAGGACATCCTTGAAGGGAAGGGTCCTACACAGAGGCTACTTCTTCAGAGGAAGGCAGGTATCCTGCCAGGCTGGGGGAGCAGGCCTGGAGAGGGCCCAAGAACTTAAAGGATGAGATCTAAAAGCCCCTAAGGATCGCCAGTCTCTTGAGGGAAACCTTGAAGGGAAGGGTCCGACCCAGAGGCTGCTTCCTTGGAGGAAGGTAGGTATCCTGCCAGGCTGGGGAAGCGGGCCTGGAGAGTGCCCAAACACTTCAAGGATGAGGTCCAAAAGCCCCTAAGGCTCACCAGTCTCCTGAGGGCAGCCTTGAAGGGAAGGGTCCAACCCAGAGGCTGCTTTCTCAGAGGAAGTCAGATATCCTGCCAGGCTTTGGAAGAACTTCAAGGATGAGGCCCAAAAGCCACCAAGGCTCGCTGGTCTCTTGAGGGCAGCCTTGAAGGGAAGGGTCTGACCCAGAAGCTGCTTCCTCAGAGGAAGGCGGGTATCCTGCCAGGCTGGGGAAGCAGGCCTGGTGAGGCCTCCAATGTTAGGGCCAAAGGCTCCTGAGGGAGGCCAGTTCTTTGAAGGCACCCTTCAAGGGAAGTGTCTTCTCCAGAAGAGGAAGGCAGGATTCCCTGGAAGATCTGATAAGAAAATCATTGCAGCTTGATTTCCCATTAAAAGAATGTTCTTTATTACTCTATTTCTGCTTTTTAGATAATAATTTTTTTATTTATTTACTGTACTCTGCATCACTTAGTTTGTATTAAACTTCTCCCATGCCAAGAATTCATTCAAGGGAAAGTGTATTTTGTATTAGAAACTTGAGAAATCGTTTCTTCTCCGAGTTCACTGATGAAGAGGGTAATTATTGTCTCTCCTGGGATCTCGGAGATATTCTGAAGTTCATGGAGGAAGCTGTTTTTCTTGAAAATTTATAATGTATAGTCAATTAACTTTTACCATTTTATCAATTTCTTCGAAACTTTATGATTTTCATTCCCTTGAGGCCACATTATGTATTAATGGCGATGATGCCCATAGCTATTGCAACGCTGATTTGTATGAGGTCATTGAAACACCCGAAGAGAAATCCTTAAGAAGAAGGGCCCAGTTCACGACTGGCAGCTGCGTTTAAACAGGGAGTCCTTCAATTGCCCTGCTGCCCCATGCAGGAGGGCCTCTTGCTAGTATATATATATATATATATATATATATATATATATATATATATATATATATATATATATATATATATATATATATATATATATATATATATATATATATATATATATATATATATATATATATATATATATATATATATATATATATATATATATATATTAGAAATTATTTTCTAACACAATACCTTTTCCTAGGGAGAAAAAGATGGCTGTAGAGGGTACAACCCTTTTAGTCTTCATCAAATATTGGTGGAGTAGAGATACTAGCCCCATACCATGACCCACAAATATCTTGAGAGAGTATGCTCTGACGATATCCGTGATTTCCTTGTGGCCATCCATTCAAGAAATGACCAGACCCAAAGTTGGTGAACTTCGCTGATAGGATTGCCACCCATGTAACATAACCATACGCCTATTTCCGTTCAGACGGGATGGTAACAGGTTAGAGCTTTCCAGTTACCAGAGGGTCTCTTTCAATGCTCTTTGGAAACAACTCAGGCCTGTTTCTGAAGAATCAATTCGACATCTCATGAGCAAAGAAGTTATATATACCAAGCAGCTAATCAAATGGGCAGGTTGGAATAATGACATGGGGCTAACTGGCCATTCCCAAAAAATGAATCAGAGCTAAAAGCTATGACTTCCTGAAGCCACATTCCCTACTGTGAAAGAGTATATATATATATATATATATATATATATATATATATATATATATATATATATATATATATATATATATATATATATATATATATATATATGAAGGAACAACTGATGGGATAGCAGTTATAGAATTGTTCAGAATAGTAGATGAAACTGCAGATGTTAGATTTTGTATCTTATACATTTACACTTGCATATATATACAGTTTATATCACAATCCCTACTGTGAGAGAGTATATATATATATATATATATATATATATATATATATATATATATATATATATATATATATATATATATGAAGGAACAACTGATGGGATAGCAGTTATAGAATTGTTCAGGAATAGCAGATGAAACTGCAGATGTTAGATTTTGTATATTATACATTTACACTTGCATATACGAGTATACAGAGTTTATATATATGTAGTATATATATATATATATATATATATATATATATATATATATATATATATATATATATATATATATATATATATATATATATCTATATATATATATATATATATATATATATATATATATATATATATATGTATATGAAATTTTTATCACACCATGATTTATATACAAGCATGAAGCTACAAATGTTTAATACCAAATTCATGGTACTTCGGGAATATCCCTATTGGGGAATTATCACCAAAGGGGAATTTTTTAAGTGACAAATAAATTGGTTCCACCGGGTCTCAATCCCTCGACACAGTACCTTCCAACGACTAGATTCGATGGTCAAACCATTGAGCCACCAAGAGAGATGTAAGTTAATGCCGAATCTGCTGTACTTATTTTCCCGTTGAGAGTGGGGAAATAGTACTTGGCTTTGGCATTAACCCACCTCCACATGATAGCTCACTGGTATGTTTGGAACATGCAGCTCTTATGAAATTTTCATCACACCTTGATTTATATACAATCATGAAGCTACAAATGTCATTTAATACCCAATTCACGCTACTTTGGGAATATCCCTGATGGTGAATTATCACCGAAGGGGAGTTTTCTAAGTGATAAATGGCTCGGTACCAACAGGTCTCAATCCCTCACCAAAGTACCTTCCAACGACTCCATTTGACGGTCAAACCATTGAACTACAAAAAAAGGTGTAAGTTAATGCCAAATCT
>NC_089753.1:7209955-7217455 GCF_040412425.1 Macrobrachium rosenbergii | reverse complement strand
ATATATATATATATATATATATATATATATATATATATATATATATATATATATATATATATATATAACGTACAAATATTTATGTATGCACACACACATTATATATATAGATATATATATATATATATATACACTATATATATATATATATATATATATATATATATATATATATATATATATATATATATATATATATATATATATGTTTATATATAATTTCAACAATACTGAGTGAAGTCACAAAACTTACGGCGCAGTCTGTGTTCTTGCCTTAATTTCATCAATGGAGCATCATATACGTAAGCCACTTTGAACAGAGGATTAGAAGCCTTCTGAATCCCCTATCCTCCCCTTAAGAAGTAGAGTTGCAAAGGGCATTATCTTATTATACTTTTAAAAGTAAGGAACTGACAAAACAGATCCAACTGATAATATTTTGGGCTAGCAGGCCTCACTGTGATCCAGCGCTACTCACCCCAGGTTCTTGAAGTCTGTCGAAATTCTAGTAATGTTATATATGTAAGTAATCATCCTTACAACATTACAACATACACACACACACACACCACATATATATATATGTATACACATGCACACACACACACACACACACACACACACACACACACACATATATATATATATATATATATATATATATATATATATATATATATATATATATATATATTGTTTTCTTTTATCTCTGCTTTTTCTTCCTTTTGCTTGGTATCCAAGTGTAGGGCCACTTGGTTAGCTCCAACAAATTATCACCTAAATAATAATAATAATAATAATAATAATAATAATAATAATAATAATAATAATAATAATAATACTTACCTAGTTTGCAAAACTACACAACCATACATCAAGTTATACCATCACACCTATTAAATACCCAGAAAATTACGTAAGAAGCGGTGTTTCTTTGAGAGGTAAGTCTCCCTTGATCCGATTACGAAAAGAAAGAGAAATGAACTCAGCATGAGAAGGAAAATGGAGCAATGAAACAAAAGGAAAAACAAAGAAATGATTCGACGTCGGAAAGAAGACTAAAAACCACTAAAAATAAAACTCAATAAAGTAGATGCGAGGGGAAAAATAGAATGAAAGAAAAAGGCCAAACGGTGCACAACAGAACGAAGAAAAATGAGGAAATTTAAACCAAAGCAAAGAGTAAAATGAGAAAACTACTCAGTAGTACCTTAAAAGATGTTGATGAAGAAGAGAATAATGAGGAAAAATACAGAAATGTGGAGATCAAATGCAGGAGAAATAAAAACTCCGAGAACGAAAAAACTTTCAGAAAAACACAGGATGATGACGCGAGTGTGAAAAGATAATGGTAACTAAAGGTCTCTCGGGAGGGTGAGGCCAGAAAACAATATAATATTACTTCAAGAGAAACAATGACACCAAATGTTACTTACTCTGCTCTCATGAGAGAGAGAGAGAGAGAGAGAGAGAGAGAGAGAGAGAGAGAGAGAGAGAGAGAGAGAGAGAGAGAGAGAGCTTTAATGATATGAATAATAGCACACATCCGACGGTTATGAACCTACTGCGACAGCGATCCTGATAGCTGCAACGTCAGATAATTTACTAGGTTTAAAAATAATAAAAATAAAGGTCCAATGATAACCTCATCAGTAACAGACCCAGAGATCGATCCCATCGACGGGGAAAAGAAGTAAGAGCATATCGGTAATCCCACTGCACCTCGGTTTACCGAGGCAGTGAATTAGGTACCTAGTAATTATACGATTTTAGTGTGTCGAATTAGGGTGGAGAAGGGAATGGGTCTAGCAACCTCATTCCTAAAGCTCTTGAGAAACACGATCGGTAATATTGACAAACAAAATACCGATATCAGCAACTGGGAAATAAATTAGCATAAAAAAATGGAAAGCCATCATAAAAGTTAATAAGGCTTCAGTGTTATTTTCTTTATTTATCTTTATCTATTTAATTTACAATAGATATATTTCCAGCATCGATGACCACAGTTATTGTAACGTCATATGACATAAACAAATCAAATCAAACACAAAGTTACAGGTAAGACCCATCGCAAAACAAATAGGATGTAACAGATTACAAAACACATAAACAAACACACAAATTAAGAAAGAAAGAAAAAAAAACGGGAATAACCGAGAGGGCAATAAAGTGCCCCATCCCCTTCCCCGAGGAAAAAAAAAACTGCAATTAGAATCTCAGTTCGAATTTTCATTTCGAAATTCGGGTCCTCCTCCTCCCTCCCTCCCTCTCTCATCAGGTAAATAAAGCCGGGGAAATCAAAGTTCCCCTTCCGAGTGAATTATGTGAGTGGAATTCCCCAAATGCCTTCTATTGAAGACGGTCCACAGATTACGGTTACATATAAAAGAAAATTGAGTTTAGTTAAATTTTAAAAAATACAGTTTTGAACATTATGAATAATTAAATTTGAAGTACACAGAATAATTAGGTTTAAAGAAAATACAATATTAGGGTTAAAGTAACAGAAAATGGAAAATGAAGTCTACAAGTAAAAAGGAAATCTGTTAAAAAGCAACTGGAAAAATTTATTTTTAAAAATTATCATTGGAATGTTCAAAATGAAATTGAAACAAGATCGAAAAACCATGCAGTTGATAAAACGAACAATCAAAAGCAACAAACATACCAAACATAATAAACACAATCAATAGTGTATGTAAATACTGTATTTATCAGTAAGTATGCGCGCACGTACACACACACACACACACACACACACACACACACAAACACGCGTACTTTCGTTGTTATTTTACTCGCCTCACAAGGAACGAGCAAGGGTTAGCACTACATTCCATTATGCCTCTGCTGGCATTAGAATTGTATTGTGCATCTGGTAGTTAGTCGATTGTCCTGGGTCCAAGCCAGAGTGGAAAGTGACGTGGCGCTAGCAACCTCACTCCCTAAAGGGTCGCCCTTTCTGCCTTCAGGAACGCCCCTTTAAGGAGTAAAAATCCTATGGTGAATACATACATACACACACACATATATGTGTATATATATGTATATATATACACACATATACGTATATATACATATATATATGTGTGTGTATATATATATGAATATTTACACATATATATACTGTATACATATATATTTATTTATATATATAATACAACCTAACAAACAACCAAGTCTCATGTAACCACTTGCACTTAATTTTGAGCGTAAGTTGCGTAAGCTGATAAATGGTACACACAGCCCAATTATTCATAACTAGTCAACAGCAATGGTCGTGTTGGAGTCTGGGGCCAGGATCAAATCTGAGATTATTCGTATACAAACAGATGTCGACCAGTCCGGGTAAATGAGGTTACGAATATAATAGCAGTCGGAGAAGGTCTAAACATATTTTATATTCATACGTTGTGTCATGCAAGCTATATTTATGTAAGCCGTTAATACGCACATTATACGCAAACTACAGAAACAGACTTGCTGAACATGACATCGCTGCGTCTTGAAAATTTTACTGCTTTCAAACCTCCAGTACATTGGAAGTTTGCCTACAGAGAATGAAACGATTTTCGCTAAAACCTAAACTAAGGTGAGAGAGAGAGAGAGAGAGAGAGAGAGAGAGAGAGAGAGAGAGAGAGAGAGAGAGATGAATCTAAAATCAACTTCTCATTATTCGCCCCTAAAACAACAAAACGAAGCTGCGGTGGATCTTCCTACAGAAACCATCTCTGATAAAGTTTGTTTTGGGGGGAAGCGTTCATTTGCATATCCTGCTTAAATTATAATAAACTTCACGAAACTTAGCTGCAGGGAACGGCACTGCTGGAGCCTCCTCCCTCCTCCCTCCTTCAGTGGTGCCTTTGCAGATTTCAGAGGGAGGGAGGTCCTGATTTCTTGGTTTTGGGGGTGGTGGGGGTGATACTTTAAAGAGATAGCACGGTGCGTGAAATGGAACAACCTCCCTCTTGCTTATTTGGGACGAATGCCTTTAAAAACGTGCTTGAAAAAGGTCGATTCTTTACTGGTATGGAATGCAGTCCTTTACCTCATTTGTTGAGACTCATTGTAAAAAGTTTGTTCTATTAGAAGGAACACTCCCTTATCAGAATAAATTTGAAAGGTCCATTTTTTTAATTCCAACAGTGCCTGGTCATTTAGGTCCTGTGGTGAGAATTCTTACAAAGAGGTGTTTATTTAAGGCATAACTCGGTTATTTCGAAGAAAACAACAAGGAAATTATTGAAAAGGTTAATTTTATTAGCAGTAAAGTTTTATTTAGAATTATGTATTTTGTATATAGGGAAACACTAATTCCAAGAAGTTGAAATTTTCGATTCTGTTCTGTTGTCTGTGAACTATTTATGGGAGAGGAACTTATATAGGCAAATTCATGGATCCAGTACACAAGAAGCTACTAATTTAGATCATGCATTCATGTAGGTCCCAACATAAATAAAGGGCACTAGTTAACGTCTCAATAAAGCAGCCTATTCAAAATCAGACACTTAGCTTGGAAAATTTAAATATTTACGAACCTTATCTAAGGAATGATACTATTTTAGGTCATAATGAATCCCGTTTGCAAAATAACATACGTAACAACGTAAGCAGTACAAAATTCACGACAAAAGGCATTTCATGATTGTGAATATTGGGGATCCTCCCAAAACCAACGCACCAGCTTTGTTCATATTTTAAGAACGGGTGATAGAGAACACCAAGGAAAATCGTCTGATGGCGTCTCATGAAGAAGACACAGAAATCGTTTATTTATGCGATAAAGTTAAAATAAAAAAAAACTAAAGAAATCATTTTGATATTCTGGTCAATTATAGATGGAAATGAAGAAACAACCCCGCCCCCTACAAAAACTGGTTAGTTACAAAAGCAACTATTTTACTTGATTTTCTTTTTCCTTTCCTTTATGTTCCGCTGTCTTCCCCTCCCCCCCACCCCCGAAACTCGGCCGGGATTGATTCATTTCACCCATCTAAAACATACACATGCATACACTCAAACAGGGATAAAATTTCATTTCACCCATCTAAAACATACACATGCATACACTCAAACAGTCGTCATAAAATTAGCTAGTTGGTATATCACTTTACATATATATATATATATATATACACATATATATATATATATATATATATATATATATATATATATAAATATATATATATTTATATATATATATATATATATATATATATATATATATATATATATATATATATATATATATGTATATATATATATATATATACACACCTGGCGGTTTCCCATCCAAGCGAAAACAACGGACAATTAAAAAAGTTAACGTCATGAATAAAGGTTGAAACTGGACATTAATCTACTTCTTATTTCAATGTAATCTTTAAAAAAACAAAATGTATTATAATTTATAGATGAACAGATAATAGGCAGGGTTAATAAATCAACGTGTTAGTCTGCTTTTTATGTAGGCTCTAATTTCAGAATACAGTATCCGACATAAATATAAATACAAAGGAGTAGTGTTCCCACGATATACTTGGCTAAAAAGCAAAGCTGTATTGGAACAGAAATAAAATAAACATAGGTCATTAACCTCGTGGAAATATATTTTAACTTGAGGGAACATATGGAATTTGATGCATATTGAAACTGTCTGAAAACACGGTATTTTTTTCGAGGAGATATTGTACAGCGATAGAGAGAGAGAGAGAGAGAGAGAGAGAGAGAGAGAGAGAGAGAGAGAGAGAGAGAGAGAGAGAGAGAGAGAGAAAATACACGTGGGGTAATACAAGAATCAAAATCAAGCAGATGACAAACACCCAATTTGCATCCCTTGGGTTTGAGGTATAAACTGACCGTATCTACAAAAATTTCTACAAAATATTTATATTTTGATTATTTTGGGCTTCCAAACTAAAGTTGTCACTGAAGCGCTTGAAAAATAGTTATTAAAGTTATTAAAATAATAATAATTTTTCAAATAATGCTCACAAAATAGCTTGTGAATTATTAATCCGTCGAACACCGTTAAAAATATAGACCTTACTTAATTCTAGCTTGGCCTACGTGATATACAACTTAGCTCCCAAACCCGGACAAGAAAAAAAAAATAGTTACGCTCAGGGTTAAGGAATCAGTCTTATAAACACCGAGCACTGCTAAGACTTGCAACAAACTTTAGCGGTCTGGAGTTATACAAATGAAAATAAAAACCAACAAGTAAAAAATGCGCCGAAGTTTCTTCGGCGCAATCGATTTTTCTGTACAGCCTGTAATGCTGTATGAATCTCTCAGCCACGGCCCATTAAACTTTCAGCCGCAGCCCATGAAAATTTCAGCCACGACAGGTGGTGGCATGTGTTGCTGACACCTATAGCGGTGCCAGATGCACGATCATGGCTAAATTTAACATTAAATAAAATAAAAACTACTTAGGCTAGAGGGCTGCTATTTGGTATGTTTGCAGCCCTCTAGCCTCAGCAGTTTTTAAGATCTGAAGGTAGACACAAAAAGTACAGACGGACAGACAAATAGCCATCTCAATAGTTTTCTGTTACAGAAAACTAAAAATTCTACCTCACAAAAAATCTATGAAATGACATCATAGATGAACGGAATTAATCAAGAAAGGACGCCTTCCTGTAAATAAAAAAAAATTCCAGCTTTATCTAAATAACTGAGACAAAATAATTCCAAATAAAATTCAGACAGAGAGAACAAATCCGTCGTGACAAGGTCATACGAAAAGATAATATTTCATCAGAAAAGATTATATCTCATCAAGGTCATACAAAAAGATAATATCTCGTCAAGGTCATACGAAAAGATAATATTTCATCAGACAAGATTATATCTCATCAAGGTCATACAAAAAGATAATACCTTATCAAGGCCATACGAAAAGATAATATTTCATAAGAAAAGATTATATCTCTTAAAGGCCATACGAAGAGATAATATCTCACCAAGGTCATACGAAAAGTTAATATCTCATCAAGGTCATATGAAAATATAATATCTCATCAGAAAAGATTACATCTCATCAAAGTCATACAAAAAGATAATATCTCATTACGGTCATAAGAAAATATAATATCTCAGAAATGATGTCTCATTAAGGTCATACGAAAAGATAATATCTCATCAAGGTCATACAAAAAGATAATATCTCATTAAGGTCATACAAAAAGATAATATCTCATCAGGAAATGTATCTCATCAAGGTCATACGAAAAGTTAATATCTCATCAAGGTCATATGAAAAGGTAATATCTCATCAGAAAAGATTATATCTCATCAAAGTCACACGAAAAGATAATATCTCATTAAGGTCATAAGAAAAGATAATATCTTATCAGAAATGATATCTCATCAAGGTCATACGAAAAGATAATATCTCATTAAGGTCATAAGACAAGATAATATCTCACCAGAAATGATATCTCATCAAGGTCATACGAAAAGATAATATCTCATCAATGTCATACGAAA
>NC_089753.1:7199955-7204955 GCF_040412425.1 Macrobrachium rosenbergii | reverse complement strand
TGTGTATATATATATATATATATATATATATATATATATATATATATATATATATATATATATATATATATATATATATAAATTACATGTACATATATCCATGCATACGTACACACACACAATATTATATATATATATATATATATATATATATATATATATATATATATATATATATATATATATATATATATATATATATATATATATATATATATATAAACCAGCTCAAGCAAAATGGGAATATTTATAGTGAATACAAATTTTTAACAAATAAATTTGGTATGCATATACACAAATAATAATCATAGGCAGGTTATAACCTTATATATTCCCCGTCATAATTTTCTTGCATGTACGCCATTGTCTTCAAGCTCTCTCTCTGTCTCTCTCTCTCTCTCTCTCTCTCTCTTTTATTCCTTCAACTCTCACTTCTTCTTACCCCTTAATTCAACTCTCTAACTCTTTACATACACCCATTTGCCCAGCTCTCTCTCTCTCTCTCTCTCTCTCTCTCTCTCTCCACACACACACACACACACACACACACATGCCCCCTACCTCATTCTCTATCCATGCACCATTCTCACAACTCTCTCTCTCTCTCTTTCTCAACATCATTCCATCAACACCTCAATTACCAATAGTAAGATGACCCAACATCTCGAATTCGAGGAGCCGAGGCCATTTCAGCCTATTACGCTTATAGGTTATGCGATCAGCAAAGGTCTCGAGCACACTTTTACCATTTTTCTTACTCTTCTCCAACCTTGATACGTGAGAGTTCCTACGTGTACCCATGAACATGCAGGCAAGCATGCACGCATGTGAACTTATGATGGCAATACAAAAATGTTTATACGCAAGTAAAAAAAATATATGTGTGTGTGTACGTGTGTATTGTACATACACATATATGTATATATATATATATATATATATATATATATATATATATATATATATATATATATATATATATATATATATATATATATATATATATATATATATATATATATATATATATATATATATATATATATATATATATATATATATATATGTATATATTTCATCCTCAAATATATTAAACCACAAATACCATCTACAGTACTGAGAATTCACTATACCTTGGGAATAACGTACAAAGGGAATTCCATATAAATGAAACTGGCCAGGCCATGTCTCGAACATATGCCTTTTGGGATTGATACAGAGGAAACAGGGACATATCCATTCGAATGTCAGGAGAGAGAGAGAGAGAGAGAGAGAGAGAGAGAGAGAGAGAGAGAGAGAGAGAGAGAGAGAGAGAGAGAAATAATTCAAGGTAACGAGCGACGTTATAAGGTAAACTACGAGCAACGTCTTATCCAGGTATGCTTGCTATGCTTCTTGATTACAGAGTGAGGACACATATGTTCGCCGGCTTGAAATCCAACTTCAGATACTGAAGACCCGAGATAGAGCGACCAGCTGTACGCATATAAAGGGCGCATAATCACCTGAGGTATTAGCTAAATGGAAACACTATCATTCGAACCAGAGGACCGCTACGCTACTCAAATCAAAACAAATAAATTTTAATCAATAATGACAAGCAAACCACTGACAATCATAAAGAAAAATTCATTAAGTAAAAAAGTAACTATCTAAACTCTAATACAATGCCTCACGCAAAATCCCTTTGCGTTCCACAAATCGAAATAGGTCATTCAGACTTTGAACCTCAAAGGTACGGAAACATTCACCTTTGCTGAGATTCATGTCTCTAACCTGTCATTTTTCCTAGTTACTTGAGTTAAACACAAAATGTACAAGGAAGCAAAACTTAAAGAAACAAGTAATTTATGTACAGTCTATCAAAATGTTCCAGAACAAGAAGAAACCAGTAGCCTCTCACTGGCCAAGCGATGGAATTCTCTCCCTGTGTTCGTTTTCCCTTACTGTTATAGTCTTCAGTATTTTCAGATACTAGAAAATACAAGAATGAGGAAGTAAAACAGATGGAGTCTGACTTCTGGTTTCCAGAGAGCTTCAGTGCCAAAGGAGACTGACCAGGCCCGATGTCCCTTACCCTCATGTGTCCACCACATTGCTGTACATTATAGGAAGTCAGGAGTGAGCGGAAATAAAAAATAAATGACATATAAAACATGAAGTTGGATGAAACACTGCATATTCTCTGGGTTTTATACTAGTTTATGAAGTGGCTCTGCGAATATTGAGGTTTAAAAATTAGATTTCGTCCCAGGATGCCGTTAGAGGATGAGTTGCCAGACTGATAGCTGCTTGGTTTCACTAATCTCCCAGGAAGTGTCAATGGATTAAGATTCTATGGCGCCATGTCCCAAAGCAAAAGGTTGCCTTGTAAAATATAATGAATTCCTTGAGGGAGAAATTACCAGCTAAATGATGGGCGATCCTATCTATTCAGGCCAACAGCAACATACTCGTATATCAGGTCAATCATGTTGTTGTTGGCTGCTATCATTTTGGCAGTAAGTGGTACAACCTGCTTGGCCTAATATGTACCAGTGGTTTAGAGATCAATTAAAATGGACCCAAAAACAGAGAAGCCTTGTGAAGGGTTTTGGACCGCACTTAGAAGGCAATGTCCTCAAAAAGGCAGACGAGCCTTTTCACATGAAGCCCATGGCAATTCATGGCAACTGCATTCTCACTCCTGTAGAATGCTGAAAAATAATAGCATTCTCTCTGCCCTTCATTGTATGAGTCACCAGATGGCATGGAGTATGGGCGATGCTGTAAAACAACAGAAATTCAATATGAATTTTTGGGTTTTGAATATGCAATATTTGCTGTGCAGATGAGAAAATGGTAACTTATTTGTTTGAGAAGAGGCCCTGAGTGACACAAAGGTTAAGGGGCAGAGCAGAAGTGGGAGGATGAAGGGTTGTTGTGTCAGAGGAAGCTGATAGGTATAGAGCAAAATCGGTGTAGGGCTTGTGGTATTTGGTAGACTCTAGATAGTTCGAGAGCTGTCTGGGCAGGACTGAAAGGGGGAGGAAAAATAATTGTGATCATGACTGTGTACAGGCCAAGATTAGAAAAGAATTAGAGTGAGCCCTTTTTTGGGAGTTTGAATCTGTCCTCCACTGGGTTAGAGAATATGAAAGGGTGGATGTGTTAGATGATATGAATACAAAGGTTTGTGGAAGTGAAGCAGAAGATTGTGAGGGCAGATTAAATGAGAATGGAAAATCTTATGGAAAGGTGTCTGGAAAGATGTTTGATTATTGGTTCCGACAGAAAAGCATACTCAACACATGTAGGAACAAGAAAATGGCGAGGAAGAGTGATAGATTATGAATAAGTTCAAGCAAAGTATGCTGATGGATGGAATTATGAGAAGATGGCTGGCTGGAGGTATATCTGATATTTATTTGGTTGAAGAAAATTTTGAGACAGAAGTTCAGGTTGGAGAGGAAGGGGTGAAAGCAAGTGAATTTTGATAAGGAGGAAGTATGGAGAGCATATAAGGAGAAAATGGACGAAAAATGGTCTACGGTTAAAAACACATTAGTTTGTGAACATATGAAGAGTGTATGAAATTCCAAGATTGGGTTATGTAGTCAGTATTTGTGGTTTTGAAAAGGTGAGAAGAGGGAATAAATAAGTTGTCGAGGATAGAATTAGTTTAGCGAAGGATAAAAGCACATAATTTGAGATACAACTGCATGACAGAAGGAGTACAGAAGGATGAAAAAGGGGTTAAGAATGTGAGAGTGACAAATGTTGCATGTAATAAAAAAGGGAAGAGGTGAGCCACAATTTCATGTGGATTAGAAGTTGTTTTATACAGATATAAATGCAAAGAGAAAGGTTAATGAGCAGGTAGCTCTTACATTAAGAGATGCAACCGAGAAATGCTTTTTAAAGAGATGGCAGTCCTGTGTCGATGGAGCGAGCATTTTGAGGATTGACTGCATGTGGAAGACAGGAGGAGCTGAATGATACAAGAATGGACAGCATTAAGGTAAGTTTGAGAATGATTGTAGAAGTTACTGTTGAGGATGTAAGGAAGGCAATTAGGAGGCTGAAAAATGAGAAAGACGCCAAGAGTTGAGGGATTACAAGTGAGATCCTGTGTACTGTGGTGAAAGTGTGACCAAGGGACTGATTGTGGTGTGAAAGGTATTCTGGATGAGGAGAAGGTTCCAAAGAAATGGATAAGGGGGATATATGCTCATAAGCCATTCCTCTTCCCCTTCCCCCATCCCCTTCCCTTTGTAAGTTATGTGGTAACCGCTTGACCAACCTAGACAAAATTTGGCATGTGGCCATCACTTCACCCAACTTAGATAATAGGGTAGGTTTCAAACCTATGCCCCCCTTCCCCTTCCATTTCCCCCATCCCCCCTCACCCTTCCCTTTGTAACTTCTGTGGTAAATAAACTCTAAGTGTTTATCATACCTTATTTCATGTACTCGACTCCATAGAAATATATTATTGAAAATGCTTTTCTTTCCTGTAATTAATACTTCTGTATCAATGTTTGTGTTTAGGTTTATTAGGGGTTGTGTTTAGGTTTGGTGGGGGTGTGTGTTTAGATTTAGTAGTGATGTCTTTAGGTTTGGTAGGGGGTGTGTTTAGGTTTAGCATGGGGTGTGTTTAGGTTTAGTGGGGGTGTGCTTAGGTTTACTGGGAGTGTTTCAGTTAAGTGGAGGGGCGTGTTTAGGTGTAGTGGGGGTAAATGGGACAGTCACCACAGTAATAACTGGATAAATGGGACAGACACCTCAGTAATACCTGGATAAAAGGGACAGTCACCAGAATAATACCTGGATAAATGGGACAGTCAGAACAGTAATCCTTGGATAAAAGGACAGTCAACACAGTAATACCTAAATAAAAGGAACAGTCAGCACAGTAATTCCTGGATAAAAGGGCCTATTAGTACAAGGAGGTTCATGAAAATTTTTCTGAGTTTTTCAAAGTTTTCCCAGGCAGCGCAAGGCTGGTCAGCTAGTGTGTG